>NW_026608651.1:0-58757 GCF_029499605.1 Hyla sarda
ACTGCCATATCAGGTCAATGCATAGGGCGACGGAAGCAAGCTTCGAAATCGGCCCCCGTTCTCAAAAATCCATTTAATATATGGTCCCCAGATAGGGGACGTATCAGATATTAAACTGATAAGAACAGATACTACACTTGATCTTAGCCAAAAGGCCGAGAAGCGATAACCGTGAAAGGGGCGGGCCCAACAAGGTCCCCTTCATGGGCACTATCACTGCTTGCTGTCAGGGAGGCTGCCAGACAATTTTCCATGCACACTCTGGGCTGGGGGGCAGTCAACCACCAGTACACACAGCAGAACCTAAACCCATACCATTATTGCTAAGCAGCAAGACAGGGGCCCATTGCACTCCCACGGGGCCTTTTTAAATGCAATCCATAACCCGGATTTGCCAGGAACCCTTCTTACTCCTCCTACTTGCATGTGACACTGGGCTTAGGATCTGCATAGGAAACACACACACAAGCACACACCTACCTTTGTTGCCTGCAGATGCCTCCTTGGCTGTCCCCAAACGGTATCAAACCAACACCCACGGGAAGCTGTAAGCATAGAGGACATGCCTGCACCCCATTGGACTTACCTGTGTGGGTTAAATCCGGGTTATTTGACAACCTATGGCGGTGATGGTTCTGCTCAGGCAGAGCAGTGCTGATGCTCCTCATAAAGCTGTCGCTGCTGTGAAGGTTCTAGGTGACATCACAAATCCCTTTGGTTACATACACAACAAAGCTGGGTTGTTGTTGTTTACACTCTGCAAGGCCTGTGGAAGTGAGTGACATCATAGCACTGTAGTTCTGAGGGTTCAAGATGGATGCAACAATCTCCTGTTGCTTCTATGAAGGCCGTAATAGACGACATCACCAAACAGCTCCATAGTCACATACACAGCAAAGGAGAGATGTTGTTTACACCTAGTGATGTCAGTGGTATTGAGTGACATCACAGCACAGTGCTAAGGCTCCTGGGCCTGGACACAGCAGCGGCTGCAATATCTCAACGGAGAATACGTTTATATCTATGTGTGTGTGTGCGCATATATATATATATATATATATATATATATATATATATATATTCTCCGCCGAAATCACTTTTAAACCCATTTCCACCTTTTTTTCCCTTCTCTTCCTCTTACTTTTTTTTCAAGTTTTTTTACGTTTTTCTCCTTTTCGCCTCTTTTCTGGGCGTATTATTCTTCTTTTTCTTCTTTTTTTTCGTCTAATGCATACCCCATCAGTGCAGCAATGCTTATTCAATACCGCCAGCAGATGGAGACACTGGGGGATAATTTTCTAAGGATTTATACTGATTTTTCCTGTCTGAATTTGTCGCACAGAAAGTTGCAGGCCAAATATGTGTGACATTTCTGCGACTTTAGCTTCTAGAGCATTTTTACAACATTATACATAGGTGCTGAATACATAAAAAGCGACTGTTCAGCGACAGACAAGTCGCATCGGCTGAAAGTAGGCCAGAATGTCAGTCCATGTTGGAGCAGGTTTAGATACAGTCTAAAGCATAGATCTCAAAGTCTGTGCACAGAATTTAGCAAGGGCCTCGCACCTTCTGATGCATCAGGTAGGTGCACAATAGCATAGCCTAACCCTCTGTACTTTGGTCTATATTGATGCGGGACATAGACAGCCAGCTGATGACCAATCCATTAGTGCAATGGATGGCTGGAAGCATTTGTCTTTGCCTTTGCAATACCACAGAAGCAATGCATGGTCAATGTACAGCAATGACACACCTGTGTGAACAGCCAGGAGACCCCCCCCCCCCCCATGTTATGTTACATAGTTACATAGTTAGTACGGTCGAAAAAAGACATATGTCCATCACGTTCAACCAGGGAATTAAGGGGTAGGGGTGTGGCGCGATATTGGGGAAGGGATGAGATTTTATATTTCTTCATAAGCATTAATCTTATTTTGTCAATTAGGAACATTCAGCACCCACCCGCTATCAAGGCAGCTGCCTATCATGTCATGCCCTACCTGCACAGGTGTGCTGGCTACTCAAATGATCCAATTAAGGAGGCCATTTAGTCAGCAGCAGCAGAAGTCCTGTGCCTGGACGCTCCAACAGGGGCCAGACACAAGCAGAAGCAGAAGCAGCAGAAGCAGCAGCAGCACCACCTTTTGTTTTTTGGCTGCAGCAGCAGCAAGGCCCACAGGGCTGGCTAGCTGGCTAGCCAGCAAGCAGGTAGCAATGAAAGTAGGAATCTTTCTTTTTAACCCTGTAAGGGGGTGGTGCACTGTACCCGAAGATACTGCCATATCGGGTCAATGCATAGGGCGACGGAAGCAAGCTTCGAAATCGGCCCCCGTTCTCAAAAATCCATTTAATATATGGTCCCCAGATAGGGGACGTATCAGATATTAAACTGATAAGAACAGATACTACACTTGATCTTAGCCAAAAGGCCGAGAAGCGATAACCGTGAAAGGGGCGGGCCCAACAAGGTCCCCTTCATGGGCACTATCACTGCTTGCTGTCAGGGAGGCTGCCAGACAATTTTCCATGCACACTCTGGGCTGGGGGGCAGTCAACCACCAGTACACACAGCAGAACCTAAACCCATACCATTATTGCTAAGCAGCAAGACAGGGGCCCATTGCACTCCCACGGGGCCTTTTTAAATGCAATCCATAACCCGGATTTGCCAGGAACCCTTCTTACTCCTCCTACTTGCATGTGACACTGGGCTTAGGATCTGCATAGGAAACACACACACAAGCACACACCTACCTTTGTTGCCTGCAGATGCCTCCTTGGCTGTCCCCAAACGGTATCAAACCAACACCCACGGGAAGCTGTAAGCATAGAGGACATGCCTGCACCCCATTGGACTTACCTGTGTGGGTTAAATCCGGGTTATTTGACAACCTATGGCGGTGATGGTTCTGCTCAGGCAGAGCAGTGCTGATGCTCCTCATAAAGCTGTCGCTGCTGTGAAGGTTCTAGGTGACATCACAAATCCCTATGGTTACATACACAACAAAGCTGGGTTGTTGTTGTTTACACTCTGCAAGGCCTGTGGAAGTGAGTGACATCATAGCACTGTAGTTCTGAGGGTTCAAGATGGATGCAACAATCTCCTGTTGCTTCTATGAAGGCCGTAATAGACGACATCACCAAACAGCTCCATAGTCACATACACAGCAAAGGAGAGATGTTGTTTACACCTAGTGATGTCAGTGGTATTGAGTGACATCACAGCACAGTGCTAAGGCTCCTGGGCCTGGACACAGCAGCGGCTGCAATATCTCAACGGAGAATACGTTTATATCTATGTGTGTGTGTGCGCATATATATATATATATATATATATATATATATATATATATATATATATTTCTCCGCCGAAATCACTTTTAAACCCATTTCCACCTTTTTTTCCCTTCTCTTCCTCTTACTTTTTTTTCACGTTTTTTTACGTTTTTCTCCTTTTCGCCTCTTTTCTGGGCGTATTATTCTTCTTTTTCTTCTTTTTTTTCGTCTAATGCATACCCCATCAGTGCAGCAATGCTTATTCAATACCGCCAGCAGATGGAGACACTGGGGGATAATTTTCTAAGGATTTATACTGATTTTTCCTGTCTGAATTTGTCGCACAGAAAGTTGCAGGCCAAATATGTGTGACATTTCTGCGACTTTAGCTTCTAGAGCATTTTTACAACATTATACATAGGTGCTGAATACATAAAAAGCGACTGTTCAGCGACAGACAAGTCGCATCGGCTGAAAGTAGGCCAGAATGTCAGTCCATGTTGGAGCAGGTTTAGATACAGTCTAAAGCATAGATCTCAAAGTCTGTGCACAGAATTTAGCAAGGGCCTCGCACCTTCTGATGCATCAGGTAGGTGCACAATAGCATAGCCTAACCCTCTGTACTTTGGTCTATATTGATGCGGGACATAGACAGCCAGCTGATGACCAATCCATTAGTGCAATGGATGGCTGGAAGCATTTGTCTTTGCCTTTGCAATACCACAGAAGCAATGCATGGTCAATGTACAGCAATGACACACCTGTGTGAACAGCCAGGAGACCCCCCCCCCCCCCCCCATGTTATGTTACATAGTTACATAGTTAGTACGGTCGAAAAAAGACATATGTCCATCAAGTTCAACCAGGGAATTAAGGGGTAGGGGTGTGGCGCGATATTGGGGAAGGGATGAGATTTTATATTTCTTCATAAGCATTAATCTTATTTTGTCAATTAGGAACATTCAGCACCCACCCGCTATCAAGGCAGCTGCCTATCATGTCATGCCCTACCTGCACAGGTGTGCTGGCTACTCAAATGATCCAATTAAGGAGGCCATTTAGTCAGCAGCAGCAGAAGTCCTGTGCCTGGACGCTCCAACAGGGGCCAGACACAAGCAGAAGCAGAAGCAGCAGAAGCAGCAGAAGCAGCAGCAGCACCACCTTTTGTTTTTTGGCTGCAGCAGCAGCAAGGCCCACAGGGCTGGCTAGCTGGCTAGCCAGCAAGCAGGTAGCAATGAAAGTAGGAATCTTTCTTTTTAACCCTGTAAGGGGGTGGTGCACTGTACCCGAAGATACTGCCATATCGGGTCAATGCATAGGGCGACGGAAGCAAGCTTCGAAATCGGCCCCCGTTCTCAAAAATCCATTTAATATATGGTCCCCAGATAGGGGACGTATCAGATATTAAACTGATAAGAACAGATACTACACTTGATCTTAGCCAAAAGGCCGAGAAGCGATAACCGTGAAAGGGGCGGGCCCAACAAGGTCCCCTTCATGGGCACTATCACTGCTTGCTGTCAGGGAGGCTGCCAGACAATTTTCCATGCACACTCTGGGCTGGGGGGCAGTCAACCACCAGTACACACAGCAGAACCTAAACCCATACCATTATTGCTAAGCAGCAAGACAGGGGCCCATTGCACTCCCACGGGGCCTTTTTAAATGCAATCCATAACCCGGATTTGCCAGGAACCCTTCTTACTCCTCCTACTTGCATGTGACACTGGGCTTAGGATCTGCATAGGAAACACACACACAAGCACACACCTACCTTTGTTGCCTGCAGATGCCTCCTTGGCTGTCCCCAAACGGTATCAAACCAACACCCACGGGAAGCTGTAAGCATAGAGGACATGCCTGCACCCCATTGGACTTACCTGTGTGGGTTAAATCCGGGTTATTTGACAACCTATGGCGGTGATGGTTCTGCTCAGGCAGAGCAGTGCTGATGCTCCTCATAAAGCTGTCGCTGCTGTGAAGGTTCTAGGTGACATCACAAATCCCTATGGTTACATACACAACAAAGCTGGGTTGTTGTTGTTTACACTCTGCAAGGCCTGTGGAAGTGAGTGACATCATAGCACTGTAGTTCTGAGGGTTCAAGATGGATGCAACAATCTCCTGTTGCTTCTATGAAGGCCGTAATAGACGACATCACCAAACAGCTCCATAGTCACATACACAGCAAAGGAGAGATGTTGTTTACACCTAGTGATGTCAGTGGTATTGAGTGACATCACAGCACAGTGCTAAGGCTCCTGGGCCTGGACACAGCAGCGGCTGCAATATCTCAACGGAGAATACGTTTATATCTATGTGTGTGTGTGCGCATATATATATATATATATATATATATATATATATATATATATTTCTCCGCCGAAATCACTTTTAAACCCATTTCCACCTTTTTTTCCCTTCTCTTCCTCTTACTTTTTTTTCACGTTTTTTTACGTTTTTCTCCTTTTCGCCTCTTTCTGGGCGTATTATTCTTCTTTTTCTTCTTTTTTTTCGTCTAATGCATACCCCATCAGTGCAGCAATGCTTATTCAATACCGCCAGCAGATGGAGACACTGGGGGATAATTTTCTAAGGATTTATACTGATTTTTCCTGTCTGAATTTGTCGCACAGAAAGTTGCAGGCCAAATATGTGTGACATTTCTGCGACTTTAGCTTCTAGAGCATTTTTACAACATTATACATAGGTGCTGAATACATAAAAAGCGACTGTTCAGCGACAGACAAGTCGCATCGGCTGAAAGTAGGCCAGAATGTCAGTCCATGTTGGAGCAGGTTTAGATACAGTCTAAAGCATAGATCTCAAAGTCTGTGCACAGAATTTAGCAAGGGCCTCGCACCTTCTGATGCATCAGGTAGGTGCACAATAGCATAGCCTAACCCTCTGTACTTTGGTCTATATTGATGCGGGACATAGACAGCCAGCTGATGACCAATCCATTAGTGCAATGGATGGCTGGAAGCATTTGTCTTTGCCTTTGCAATACCACAGAAGCAATGCATGGTCAATGTACAGCAATGACACACCTGTGTGAACAGCCAGGAGACCCCCCCCCCCCCCCCCATGTTATGTTACATAGTTACATAGTTAGTACGGTCGAAAAAAGACATATGTCCATCACGTTCAACCAGGGAATTAAGGGGTAGGGGTGTGGCGCGATATTGGGGAAGGGATGAGATTTTATATTTCTTCATAAGCATTAATCTTATTTTGTCAATTAGGAACATTCAGCACCCACCCGCTATCAAGGCAGCTGCCTATCATGTCATGCCCTACCTGCACAGGTGTGCTGGCTACTCAAATGATCCAATTAAGGAGGCCATTTAGTCAGCAGCAGCAGAAGTCCTGTGCCTGGACGCTCCAACAGGGGCCAGACACAAGCAGAAGCAGAAGCAGCAGAAGCAGCAGCAGCACCACCTTTTGTTTTTTGGCTGCAGCAGCAGCAAGGCCCACAGGGCTGGCTAGCTGGCTAGCCAGCAAGCAGGTAGCAATGAAAGTAGGAATCTTTCTTTTTAACCCTGTAAGGGGGTGGTGCACTGTACCCGAAGATACTGCCATATCGGGTCAATGCATAGGGCGACGGAAGCAAGCTTCGAAATCGGCCCCCGTTCTCAAAAATCCATTTAATATATGGTCCCCAGATAGGGGACGTATCAGATATTAAACTGATAAGAACAGATACTACACTTGATCTTAGCCAAAAGGCCGAGAAGCGATAACCGTGAAAGGGGCGGGCCCAACAAGGTCCCCTTCATGGGCACTATCACTGCTTGCTGTCAGGGAGGCTGCCAGACAATTTTCCATGCACACTCTGGGCTGGGGGGCAGTCAACCACCAGTACACACAGCAGAACCTAAACCCATACCATTATTGCTAAGCAGCAAGACAGGGGCCCATTGCACTCCCACGGGGCCTTTTTAAATGCAATCCATAACCCGGATTTGCCAGGAACCCTTCTTACTCCTCCTACTTGCATGTGACACTGGGCTTAGGATCTGCATAGGAAACACACACACAAGCACACACCTACCTTTGTTGCCTGCAGATGCCTCCTTGGCTGTCCCCAAACGGTATCAAACCAACACCCACGGGAAGCTGTAAGCATAGAGGACATGCCTGCACCCCATTGGACTTACCTGTGTGGGTTAAATCCGGGTTATTTGACAACCTATGGCGGTGATGGTTCTGCTCAGGCAGAGCAGTGCTGATGCTCCTCATAAAGCTGTCGCTGCTGTGAAGGTTCTAGGTGACATCACAAATCCCTATGGTTACATACACAACAAAGCTGGGTTGTTGTTGTTTACACTCTGCAAGGCCTGTGGAAGTGAGTGACATCATAGCACTGTAGTTCTGAGGGTTCAAGATGGATGCAACAATCTCCTGTTGCTTCTATGAAGGCCGTAATAGACGACATCACCAAACAGCTCCATAGTCACATACACAGCAAAGGAGAGATGTTGTTTACACCTAGTGATGTCAGTGGTATTGAGTGACATCACAGCACAGTGCTAAGGCTCCTGGGCCTGGACACAGCAGCGGCTGCAATATCTCAACGGAGAATACGTTTATATCTATGTGTGTGTGTGCGCATATATATATATATATATATATATATATATATATATATATATATTTCTCCGCCGAAATCACTTTTAAACCCATTTCCACCTTTTTTTCCCTTCTCTTCCTCTTACTTTTTTTTCACGTTTTTTTACGTTTTTCTCCTTTTCGCCTCTTTTCTGGGCGTATTATTCTTCTTTTTCTTCTTTTTTTTCGTCTAATGCATACCCCATCAGTGCAGCAATGCTTATTCAATACCGCCAGCAGATGGAGACACTGGGGGATAATTTTCTAAGGATTTATACTGATTTTTCCTGTCTGAATTTGTCGCACAGAAAGTTGCAGGCCAAATATGTGTGACATTTCTGCGACTTTAGCTTCTAGAGCATTTTTACAACATTATACATAGGTGCTGAATACATAAAAAGCGACTGTTCAGCGACAGACAAGTCGCATCGGCTGAAAGTAGGCCAGAATGTCAGTCCATGTTGGAGCAGGTTTAGATACAGTCTAAAGCATAGATCTCAAAGTCTGTGCACAGAATTTAGTAAGGGCCTCGCACCTTCTGATGCATCAGGTAGGTGCACAATAGCATAGCCTAACCCTCTGTACTTTGGTCTATATTGATGCGGGACATAGACATAGACATGACCAATCCATTAGTGCAATGGATGGCTGGAAGCATTTGTCTTTGCCTTTGCAATACCACAGAAGCAATGCATGGTCAATGTACAGCAATGACACACCTGTGTGAACAGCCAGGAGACCCCCCCCCCCCCCCCCCCCCATGTTATGTTACATAGTTACATAGTTAGTACGGTCGAAAAAAGACATATGTCCATCACGTTCAACCAGGGAATTAAGGGGTAGGGGTGTGGCGCGATATTGGGGAAGGGATGAGATTTTATATTTCTTCATAAGCATTAATCTTATTTTGTCAATTAGGAACATTCAGCACCCACCCGCTATCAAGGCAGCTGCCTATCATGTCATGCCCTACCTGCACAGGTGTGCTGGCTACTCAAATGATCCAATTAAGGAGGCCATTTAGTCAGCAGCAGCAGAAGTCCTGTGCCTGGACGCTCCAACAGGGGCCAGACACAAGCAGAAGCAGAAGCAGCAGAAGCAGCAGCAGCACCACCTTTTGTTTTTTGGCTGCAGCAGCAGCAAGGCCCACAGGGCTGGCTAGCTGGCTAGCCAGCAAGCAGGTAGCAATGAAAGTAGGAATCTTTCTTTTTAACCCTGTAAGGGGGTGGTGCACTGTACCCGAAGATACTGCCATATCGGGTCAATGCATAGGGCGACGGAAGCAAGCTTCGAAATCGGCCCCCGTTCTCAAAAATCCATTTAATATATGGTCCCCAGATAGGGGACGTATCAGATATTAAACTGATAAGAACAGATAAGGTTTCAACAAAATTTTATTGAATAAATAAGAAACCATACAAAATTTAAAATGCAAAATAATAAAAGGTTCACAAAAGTTTTAAAATACAAATAATAAAACCAGTAATAAAAGGAGAAAAAATAAAAATGGCAGGATAAAACATTATACAAATGTCATAAAAACTGATTATACTGTTATTTCGTTCCATAGAGGCAGACACCACATGGATGCTGCCTCGCTGGCCCCCAACTGTTTCTTGTCTCTTAGGTAATAGATGTACATCTCACTCAGGGCCAGCTTTATACAGTTTTTAACATCAATAAAATCATGTTTAAAAAGTAAGATGTTCCTAACTTTCCAGATGGCATTTTTAAAACAATTAATAATCATCCAGCAGATCATCTGCTGTTTAAAATTGGGGCAGTTAAAAAGACCGTAAAAGACACATTCGTGATTAAAATCTTTTAGGCCGCAGGCCCACTTCAAAAGTGGGCCTACCTTCCTCCAAAGCTCCCGTGCAAAAGGGCAGTTCCAAAATATGTGCAGCACCGTTTCGTCCACTCCGCAGCCATCTCTCGGGCACTTGGCTCTCGCCACCAGTCCTCGCCTGTGCTGAAACTCACGAGTAGGGAGGCACTGGTGGACGATTGCCCAGGCAAGATCCCTGTGTACATTCGCCAGAAACTTCCCGTACACGTTCCGCCATACCTTTTTGGATCTTGCCTGTGTGAAATTGGACACTGCCAGGGTAACCTCACTCCGCCTGAGGACCTTTGATACCTTTCTCTGGTCCCCCAGTATGTCAGGCTCCAAATCTTGGAGACCTAGGAGCCTGACTGTCTTTTCCAACACCACATAATGTTTTGGGGACACAGAAGCACCGGAGCGTTCAGAGGGATGCGCAACCATCTTTTAAAAACCATGCCGCAGCGTACCTTAAAAAGCAGCTAAAAATGCCATCGGATTTAATAATTTTAAAACAGAAACAGAAATACTTTATGTAAAAGAAAGTAAAAAGGTTAGGAACATCTTTCCCGCCATTATCTTTACTTTTGTACATAAAATCACGCTTTAATTTCTCCATTTTTGAACCCCATAAAAAAGTAAAAACAATTCTAGTTACTTTTTTAATGTATAAAATAGATGGAGGAAATACCATGGCAATGTATAGCATAATAGGGAGTAAAACCATCTTTATTATTAAAATCTTCCCCTCCATGGTAAGGTTTCTAAGATTCCACATTAAAATCTTCTTCTCCATCTTAGCTATAGCTGAATCCCAGTTAGGGCTCCCATCATTGACCTGGTTAAAAACAATACCTAAAACTTTAATTTGATCCTGTTGCATTGTGACTCCTGGGGTGATGGATGAATCCCAGGAGCCAATATAAAAACAGTCACATTTATCTGTGTTTAGCTTAAAACCAGAGACCTCGCAGAAATAGCTGGTGTTCCTCAATGCCCCCCTCATGGATGGAGAGTCCGGGCACAGTATGGTGACATCATCCATGTACCCCAACACCTTTAGATGGGTCCCTCCTCCACCAGGTATCGGTACGCCTCTTACTACCCGGTCTTTTCTGAGGAGGGCCATCAGTGGTTCGATTGCGCAAATAAAAAGGAGTGGGGACAGGGGGCAGCCCTGTTTGACACCTGATAAAAGAGGAACACCGCTGGTTAAAAAGCCATTAACAGAGACTTGACTAAAACAGGATCGGTATAAAAGCATGATTCGGCTTAAAATCGTTTCAGGCACTGCCATCTTTTTAAGAACTAAAAACAGGTATTCATGGGAGACCCTATCAAAGGCTTTTTCAAAGTCTAAGGATAAAATTGCTACAGTTTGATTTCTATCCTTAAAATACCATAAAACATCTCTTAAAATATTTAGGGATTCAGCTATAGACCTTCCAGGTACCCCACAAACCTGATTTGGGTGAATTAATTTATGAATAAAAGGTTTAAAACGGACAGCTAATAACTTGGCTAAAACTTTATAATCAACATTTAAAAGTGTGATGGGGCGCCAATTTTTTAGCATATCCTTTTCACCCTTTTTAAAAAGTAATGATACAATCCCCCTCCTCCAGGAAGGGGGAAGTTCATTAACAATAAAAGTTTCTTTATACAATAAAACCATATCATCCTTTAAAATATCCCAAAAAGCTAAATAAAATTCGATGGGTAAACCATCTTCCCCAGGGGCCTTCCCACTAGAAAAACTTTTAAAAACAAATAAAAGTTCATCTAAGTTAAGATCACGGGATAAAACCTCCTGGTCTAAAACATCTAGCTTAAAATCAAGGGAATTAAGAACATGTTCTAAAAAGGATGGATTAAGATCTTTCTTATTAAAAAGAAGCTGGTAGAAGTTAAAAACTGCATCTAACATGCCTTTTGGAGTGGATTCACCCTCAAGGTTTTGGATGATATCCCTCCTATTCATCACTTTTTAAAAAAGAAACGGGAACATTTCTCGCCCTCCTCCAGGTGCTGCACATGTGAGTTAAAAATGATTTGTTTCCCTTCTTTTCTATGGCATGTTTTATTTCAGTTTTAAGGTTTAAAATATCATTTTCTACATCCATACCAGCTTCTTTCAATTTAAAAAGTACATTTAAACGCATGTTAAGAACATAAAACCACTGTTTTTCCATTTTTGCCTTCTTCTTACCTGCTTTGATAAAAAAAAATCTGATTTTAGATTTGGTGCCCTCCCACCAGTGCAGCATAGGCTCGTGGGGTTTTCTTTGTGATTGCCAGCATTGGTAGGTCCGCACAAACTCCTCTTTTATCTCAGGGTCCTCTAGGAGTGTGGTGTTTAATCTCCAGAGGCCCCTTTTTGCTTTTTGCTCCCCCTCTAGCTCCAGGCCCACCAAGAGGAGCTTATGATCAGAGAAGATATTCTGCTCGAGCGTGCATTTCAGGGGTTTAAAAGCTCTAGAGGAAAAAATAAAATCGATTCTGGAGCTCACTCTTCCATTGGACCATGTGGCGCCTGGGTCCTCCGGCAAGAGATCCTTCCAGCAATCTTTCAAATTAAAATCATCAATAAAATTTTTAAGCAGGTAAGAAGTGCGGTCTTTACGATTAATATCCCCACCCTGCCGGTGTTCCCCATCACGTATGCAGTTAAAATCACCTCCCACCAGCAGGGGGAAGACCCAACACAAAACAGTGGTAAAATTTCAAATAGTTCTGCCCGCTCCTGTTTATCAGGAGGGGCATACACATTTAAAACACGAATTAAAAGTCCATTAAAATATAGATGAATTAAAAGAGCTCTGCCAGGCACAATCTCAGTTACTGTATGAATAGAAAAGGACTGGCCTCGGCAGAGCAGCCCAACACCCACAGAACGACAGTCATTTGCACCGGACCATATGGATGGGCCCAGCTTCCAGTCTTCTTTTAAGTCTTTATAGTCCATTTTACTAGGGATTCCACATTCTTGTAGCAGGCAAAGGTCAAAGTCACATGTCTCTAGATAAGAAAATAAAGCAGCCCTGCGATCAGGGCTCTTTAAGGACCTCACATTGAGTGAGGCAATTTTTACAGGGATAGGCATAGTTTATGGAGAGTCCGTGCTTGGAGAATCAAAGTCAATAATAAGCTGCGTACCGTCATCCCCCGCCTGCGGGGTCATCAGCTCCTTGATGTTCTGAGGGTCGGAGCTTGAGATCGATGATGCCCCGACCCTGAGCTCGCTCTCGTCCGAACTACGGCACGCCGCTTTCCTTTGAATGTCTTCCTCTTCTTCTTCTCTTTGTCTTTTAAATGTCACACTGCTGTCCATATCCTCTGTGTTGCTCTCACTCGATGTAATCTCTGGCCCCCGGCTGATGGATCTGCGTCTTCTTTCATCATTTGACGACTGGAACTGCTGCACAGGGGCCTGTGAGGCCTCTTTTCCGGAACCTTTGCCGCTACCTTGGGAAGTTTTCATCGCTTGTTCCCCAGCAAGCGTTGCTGAGGACTGTTGCTCCAACTTCCCCATCGATCGACGATGGCCAGTTTTACCCACCGGGTCCACTGCTGGCGGGGCAGCAAACCCTGGTTTGGCGCCACTTGTCTTCTTGGCCCTGTCCTGTATAAGCGGAGTAACAGGACCGGGCTCAGACCTGGCCACCTGGCTCCCCTTCCGGCGGGCTTTCACCGGGGCCTCTTCGTCCGGAGCAGGGCGACCCTGGGCCAAGCCAGTACCTGGCTTATGCTGCAATTTTGGGTCCACTTTTGCCCCCACCGAGGCCCGTCGGCTGCCACCCGCCACAGGTGAGCCCCCTTCAGAAGTTTCGGCGGGCTCTTGAGCCAGGTAGGAAGTCGATCGACGTCTTTCAATTTCCCGGGCAGTAAACTCGATCACCCGCCCGGGCTTCGTGGAATCCCCATGGCCTCCCCCTAGCACTACCACCGGTGGGCCCCCCGATGGAGCACCAGAGGTCTTGGGCCTGGACCCATCAGTACCTGCCATCTGGGGTTTGGGCATCTTAAAAAAGGACGTCTTTTGTCCTGTCCCCTCTTTGGGTGGGCCCAGCCTTGACCCACCCATCGTAGTTTTTGCTTTATGGGGACAGGAATTAAAATCGTGATTTTCCTCTCCGCAGAGGTTGCACCTTATTGTATGGCTACATCTTGAGGCTATGTGACCTTCTTGGCCACACCTATTGCAGCGAATCACACGCTCCGCGCCGCAGGTCTCCTGGGTGTGGCCAAACCTCAAGCAATTTCGGCAATACATAGGCATTTGAGGATAGAACAGGAAGCCCTGAACTCTCCCGATGGCAAAATTTGGGGGCGGATGGCAAAGACCCCCAATACCACCGGGATCCTTACGGAGCTTGACCCAGAACTTCCTCTTGCCGTTCCAGAACCGCACGGAGTTCAAGATTTTGTTTGCGAATCGCACCTCTTCGCAGTATCGCCGAAGAAAAGTGGCTATATCCTCCGTGGTCACATGAGGGCTGTGCATAGCCACCACCAACGGTATATGTTCCTCACCATAGAGGAACTGGAACGAAAGACCGTCGAGTCGATCGTCCCTCTGGTCCGCACCAGACAAGGTTGCATAGATGTTATCGCAACACGCCGTGGCCGTGAAGGTGACGGTATACAGGCCACGGCTTTCCTGGTCATTTAGACACAGGATGTCCTCCCTATTGAGGCGGAAGTAGTCAAGAAGAATCACCTCCGCAATGAAGCGGAGGTTCTTCAACTGACGATGGCTCTCCGACACCTCTATGCGGATGGTATTTCGCATCGACATTTCCCCAGAGGGGAAAGCCCAGGAGAACGGCATCTTCCACACCCAGGGACTAAGCCCCTTCCCCAATAGCAGCAGGGGCTCGGAATCCCGCTATAAAAGCGGAACCCTTACCCAAGGCAGAGGTCGGGGGTACCCTAGGTGCTTCCGAAGCTACAGGTAACGCTCAACGTACCGAAAATGCCTTCTGAGACACAAGGTCCCAGAGACAGGGGGATCGCAACCCGTTGTCCGTGGACTAAGCCCGCTCCCCAATAGCAGCAAGGGGGTGAAGTCCCTCCGTAAGGAGAGACAATCCCCCAAGGCCGAGAAGCGGGGTACCACAGACACCTTCCGACCAGACCAAATGCAGATACTACACTTGATCTTAGCCAAAAGGCCGAGAAGCGATAACCGTGAAAGGGGCGGGCCCAACAAGGTCCCCTTCATGGGCACTATCACTGCTTGCTGTCAGGGAGGCTGCCAGACAATTTTCCATGCACACTCTGGGCTGGGGGGCAGTCAACCACCAGTACACACAGCAGAACCTAAACCCATACCATTATTGCTAAGCAGCAAGACAGGGGCCCATTGCACTCCCACGGGGCCTTTTTAAATGCAATCCATAACCCGGATTTGCCAGGAACCCTTCTTACTCCTCCTACTTGCATGTGACACTGGGCTTAGGATCTGCATAGGAAACACACACACAAGCACACACCTACCTTTGTTGCCTGCAGATGCCTCCTTGGCTGTCCCCAAACGGTATCAAACCAACACCCACGGGAAGCTGTAAGCATAGAGGACATGCCTGCACCCCATTGGACTTACCTGTGTGGGTTAAATCCGGGTTATTTGACAACCTATGGCGGTGATGGTTCTGCTCAGGCAGAGCAGTGCTGATGCTCCTCATAAAGCTGTCGCTGCTGTGAAGGTTCTAGGTGACATCACAAATCCCTATGGTTACATACACAACAAAGCTGGGTTGTTGTTGTTTACACTCTGCAAGGCCTGTGGAAGTGAGTGACATCATAGCACTGTAGTTCTGAGGGTTCAAGATGGATGCAACAATCTCCTGTTGCTTCTATGAAGGCCGTAATAGACGACATCACCAAACAGCTCCATAGTCACATACACAGCAAAGGAGAGATGTTGTTTACACCTAGTGATGTCAGTGGTATTGAGTGACATCACAGCACAGTGCTAAGGCTCCTGGGCCTGGACACAGCAGCGGCTGCAATATCTCAACGGAGAATACGTTTATATCTATGTGTGTGTGTGCGCATATATATATATATATATATATATATATATATATATATATATATATATATATATATTTCTCCGCCGAAATCACTTTTAAACCCATTTCCACCTTTTTTTCCCTTCTCTTCCTCTTACTTTTTTTTCACGTTTTTTTACGTTTTTCTCCTTTTCGCCTCTTTTCTGGGCGTATTATTCTTCTTTTTCTTCTTTTTTTTTCGTCTAATGCATACCCCATCAGTGCAGCAATGCTTATTCAATACCGCCAGCAGATGGAGACACTGGGGGATAATTTTCTAAGGATTTATACTGATTTTTCCTGTCTGAATTTGTCGCACAGAAAGTTGCAGGCCAAATATGTGTGACATTTCTGCGACTTTAGCTTCTAGAGCATTTTTACAACATTATACATAGGTGCTGAATACATAAAAAGCGACTGTTCAGCGACAGACAAGTCGCATCGGCTGAAAGTAGGCCAGAATGTCAGTCCATGTTGGAGCAGGTTTAGATACAGTCTAAAGCATAGATCTCAAAGTCTGTGCACAGAATTTAGTAAGGGCCTCGCACCTTCTGATGCATCAGGTAGGTGCACAATAGCATAGCCTAACCCTCTGTACTTTGGTCTATATTGATGCGGGACATAGACAGCCAGCTGATGACCAATCCATTAGTGCAATGGATGGCTGGAAGCATTTGTCTTTGCCTTTGCAATACCACAGAAGCAATGCATGGTCAATGTACAGCAATGACACACCTGTGTGAACAGCCAGGAGACCCCCCCCCCCCCCCCATGTTATGTTACATAGTTACATAGTTAGTACGGTCGAAAAAAGACATATGTCCATCACGTTCAACCAGGGAATTAAGGGGTAGGGGTGTGGCGCGATATTGGGGAAGGGATGAGATTTTATATTTCTTCATAAGCATTAATCTTATTTTGTCAATTAGGAACATTCAGCACCCACCCGCTATCAAGGCAGCTGCCTATCATGTCATGCCCTACCTGCACAGGTGTGCTGGCTACTCAAATGATCCAATTAAGGAGGCCATTTAGTCAGCAGCAGCAGAAGTCCTGTGCCTGGACGCTCCAACAGGGGCCAGACACAAGCAGAAGCAGAAGCAGCAGAAGCAGCAGCAGCACCACCTTTTGTTTTTTGGCTGCAGCAGCAGCAAGGCCCACAGGGCTGGCTAGCTGGCTAGCCAGCAAGCAGGTAGCAATGAAAGTAGGAATCTTTCTTTTTAACCCTGTAAGGGGGTGGTGCACTGTACCCGAAGATACTGCCATATCGGGTCAATGCATAGGGCGACGGAAGCAAGCTTCGAAATCGGCCCCCGTTCTCAAAAATCATTTAATATATGGTCCCCAGATAGGGGACGTATCAGATATTAAACTGATAAGAACAGATACTACACTTGATCTTAGCCAAAAGGCCGAGAAGCGATAACCGTGAAAGGGGCGGGCCCAACAAGGTCCCCTTCATGGGCACTATCACTGCTTGCTGTCAGGGAGGCTGCCAGACAATTTTCCATGCACACTCTGGGCTGGGGGGCAGTCAACCACCAGTACACACAGCAGAACCTAAACCCATACCATTATTGCTAAGCAGCAAGACAGGGGCCCATTGCACTCCCACGGGGCCTTTTTAAATGCAATCCATAACCCGGATTTGCCAGGAACCCTTCTTACTCCTCCTACTTGCATGTGACACTGGGCTTAGGATCTGCATAGGAAACACACACACAAGCACACACCTACCTTTGTTGCCTGCAGATGCCTCCTTGGCTGTCCCCAAACGGTATCAAACCAACACCCACGGGAAGCTGTAAGCATAGAGGACATGCCTGCACCCCATTGGACTTACCTGTGTGGGTTAAATCCGGGTTATTTGACAACCTATGGCGGTGATGGTTCTGCTCAGGCAGAGCAGTGCTGATGCTCCTCATAAAGCTGTCGCTGCTGTGAAGGTTCTAGGTGACATCACAAATCCCTATGGTTACATACACAACAAAGCTGGGTTGTTGTTGTTTACACTCTGCAAGGCCTGTGGAAGTGAGTGACATCATAGCACTGTAGTTCTGAGGGTTCAAGATGGATGCAACAATCTCCTGTTGCTTCTATGAAGGCCGTAATAGACGACATCACCAAACAGCTCCATAGTCACATACACAGCAAAGGAGAGATGTTGTTTACACCTAGTGATGTCAGTGGTATTGAGTGACATCACAGCACAGTGCTAAGGCTCCTGGGCCTGGACACAGCAGCGGCTGCAATATCTCAACGGAGAATACGTTTATATCTATGTGTGTGTGTGCGCATATATATATATATATATATATATATATATATATATATATATATATATTTCTCCGCCGAAATCACTTTTAAACCCATTTCCACCTTTTTTTTCCCTTCTCTTCCTCTTACTTTTTTTTCACGTTTTTTTAAGTTTTTCTCCTTTTCGCCTCTTTTCTGGGCGTATTATTCTTCTTTTTCTTCTTTTTTTTCGTCTAATGCATACCCCATCAGTGCAGCAATGCTTATTCAATACCGCCAGCAGATGGAGACACTGGGGGATAATTTTCTAAGGATTTATACTGATTTTTCCTGTCTGAATTTGTCGCACAGAAAGTTGCAGGCCAAATATGTGTGACATTTCTGCGACTTTAGCTTCTAGAGCATTTTTACAACATTATACATAGGTGCTGAATACATAAAAAGCGACTGTTCAGCGACAGACAAGTCGCATCGGCTGAAAGTAGGCCAGAATGTCAGTCCATGTTGGAGCAGGTTTAGATACAGTCTAAAGCATAGATCTCAAAGTCTGTGCACAGAATTTAGCAAGGGCCTCGCACCTTCTGATGCATCAGGTAGGTGCACAATAGCATAGCCTAACCCTCTGTACTTTGGTCTATATTGATGCGGGACATAGACAGCCAGCTGATGACCAATCCATTAGTGCAATGGATGGCTGGAAGCATTTGTCTTTGCCTTTGCAATACCACAGAAGCAATGCATGGTCAATGTACAGCAATGACACACCTGTGTGAACAGCCAGGAGACCCCCCCCCCCCCCATGTTATGTTACATAGTTACATAGTTAGTACGGTCGAAAAAAGACATATGTCCATCACGTTCAACCAGGGAATTAAGGGGTAGGGGTGTGGCGCGATATTGGGGAAGGGATGAGATTTTATATTTCTTCATAAGCATTAATCTTATTTTGTCAATTAGGAACATTCAGCACCCACCCGCTATCAAGGCAGCTGCCTATCATGTCATGCCCTACCTGCACAGGTGTGCTGGCTACTCAAATGATCCAATTAAGGAGGCCATTTAGTCAGCAGCAGCAGAAGTCCTGTGCCTGGACGCTCCAACAGGGGCCAGACACAAGCAGAAGCAGAAGCAGCAGAAGCAGCAGCAGCACCACCTTTTGTTTTTTGGCTGCAGCAGCAGCAAGGCCCACAGGGCTGGCTAGCTGGCTAGCCAGCAAGCAGGTAGCAATGAAAGTAGGAATCTTTCTTTTTAACCCTGTAAGGGGGTGGTGCACTGTACCCGAAGATACTGCCATATCGGGTCAATGCATAGGGCGACGGAAGCAAGCTTCGAAATCGGCCCCCGTTCTCAAAAATCCATTTAATATATGGTCCCCAGATAGGGGACGTATCAGATATTAAACTGATAAGAACAGATACTACACTTGATCTTAGCCAAAAGGCCGAGAAGCGATAACCGTGAAAGGGGCGGGCCCAACAAGGTCCCCTTCATGGGCACTATCACTGCTTGCTGTCAGGGAGGCTGCCAGACAATTTTCCATGCACACTCTGGGCTGGGGGGCAGTCAACCACCAGTACACACAGCAGAACCTAAACCCATACCATTATTGCTAAGCAGCAAGACAGGGGCCCATTGCACTCCCACGGGGCCTTTTTAAATGCAATCCATAACCCGGATTTGCCAGGAACCCTTCTTACTCCTCCTACTTGCATGTGACACTGGGCTTAGGATCTGCATAGGAAACACACACACAAGCACACACCTACCTTTGTTGCCTGCAGATGCCTCCTTGGCTGTCCCCAAACGGTATCAAACCAACACCCACGGGAAGCTGTAAGCATAGAGGACATGCCTGCACCCCATTGGACTTACCTGTGTGGGTTAAATCCGGGTTATTTGACAACCTATGGCGGTGATGGTTCTGCTCAGGCAGAGCAGTGCTGATGCTCCTCATAAAGCTGTCGCTGCTGTGAAGGTTCTAGGTGACATCACAAATCCCTATGGTTACATACACAACAAAGCTGGGTTGTTGTTGTTTACACTCTGCAAGGCCTGTGGAAGTGAGTGACATCATAGCACTGTAGTTCTGAGGGTTCAAGATGGATGCAACAATCTCCTGTTGCTTCTATGAAGGCCGTAATAGACGACATCACCAAACAGCTCCATAGTCACATACACAGCAAAGGAGAGATGTTGTTTACACCTAGTGATGTCAGTGGTATTGAGTGACATCACAGCACAGTGCTAAGGCTCCTGGGCCTGGACACAGCAGCGGCTGCAATATCTCAACGGAGAATACGTTTATATCTATGTGTGTGTGTGCGCATATATATATATATATATATATATATATATATATATATATATATATTTCTCCGCCGAAATCACTTTTAAACCCATTTCCACCTTTTTTTCCCTTCTCTTCCTCTTACTTTTTTTTCACGTTTTTTTACGTTTTTCTCCTTTTCGCCTCTTTTCTGGGCGTATTATTCTTCTTTTTCTTCTTTTTTTTCGTCTAATGCATACCCCATCAGTGCAGCAATGCTTATTCAATACCGCCAGCAGATGGAGACACTGGGGGATAATTTTCTAAGGATTTATACTGATTTTTCCTGTCTGAATTTGTCGCACAGAAAGTTGCAGGCCAAATATGTGTGACATTTCTGCGACTTTAGCTTCTAGAGCATTTTTACAACATTATACATAGGTGCTGAATACATAAAAAGCGACTGTTCAGCGACAGACAAGTCGCATCGGCTGAAAGTAGGCCAGAATGTCAGTCCATGTTGGAGCAGGTTTAGATACAGTCTAAAGCATAGATCTCAAAGTCTGTGCACAGAATTTAGCAAGGGCCTCGCACCTTCTGATGCATCAGGTAGGTGCACAATAGCATAGCCTAACCCTCTGTACTTTGGTCTATATTGATGCGGGACATAGACAGCCAGCTGATGACCAATCCATTAGTGCAATGGATGGCTGGAAGCATTTGTCTTTGCCTTTGCAATACCACAGAAGCAATGCATGGTCAATGTACAGCAATGACACACCTGTGTGAACAGCCAGGAGACCCCCCCCCCCCCCCCTCCATGTTATGTTACATAGTTACATAGTTAGTACGGTCGAAAAAAGACATATGTCCATCAAGTTCAACCAGGGAATTAAGGGGTAGGGGTGTGGCGCGATATTGGGGAAGGGATGAGATTTTATATTTCTTCATAAGCATTAATCTTATTTTGTCAATTAGGAACATTCAGCACCCACCCGCTATCAAGGCAGCTGCCTATCATGTCATGCCCTACCTGCACAGGTGTGCTGGCTACTCAAATGATCCAATTAAGGAGGCCATTTAGTCAGCAGCAGCAGAAGTCCTGTGCCTGGACGCTCCAACAGGGGCCAGACACAAGCAGAAGCAGAAGCAGCAGAAGCAGCAGAAGCAGCAGCAGCACCACCTTTTGTTTTTTGGCTGCAGCAGCAGCAAGGCCCACAGGGCTGGCTAGCTGGCTAGCCAGCAAGCAGGTAGCAATGAAAGTAGGAATCTTTCTTTTTAACCCTGTAAGGGGGTGGTGCACTGTACCCGAAGATACTGCCATATCGGGTCAATGCATAGGGCGACGGAAGCAAGCTTCGAAATCGGCCCCCGTTCTCAAAAATCCATTTAATATATGGTCCCCAGATAGGGGACGTATCAGATATTAAACTGATAAGAACAGATACTACACTTGATCTTAGCCAAAAGGCCGAGAAGCGATAACCGTGAAAGGGGCGGGCCCAACAAGGTCCCCTTCATGGGCACTATCACTGCTTGCTGTCAGGGAGGCTGCCAGACAATTTTCCATGCACACTCTGGGCTGGGGGGCAGTCAACCACCAGTACACACAGCAGAACCTAAACCCATACCATTATTGCTAAGCAGCAAGACAGGGGCCCATTGCACTCCCACGGGGCCTTTTTAAATGCAATCCATAACCCGGATTTGCCAGGAACCCTTCTTACTCCTCCTACTTGCATGTGACACTGGGCTTAGGATCTGCATAGGAAACACACACACAAGCACACACCTACCTTTGTTGCCTGCAGATGCCTCCTTGGCTGTCCCCAAACGGTATCAAACCAACACCCACGGGAAGCTGTAAGCATAGAGGACATGCCTGCACCCCATTGGACTTACCTGTGTGGGTTAAATCCGGGTTATTTGACAACCTATGGCGGTGATGGTTCTGCTCAGGCAGAGCAGTGCTGATGCTCCTCATAAAGCTGTCGCTGCTGTGAAGGTTCTAGGTGACATCACAAATCCCTATGGTTACATACACAACAAAGCTGGGTTGTTGTTGTTTACACTCTGCAAGGCCTGTGGAAGTGAGTGACATCATAGCACTGTAGTTCTGAGGGTTCAAGATGGATGCAACAATCTCCTGTTGCTTCTATGAAGGCCGTAATAGACGACATCACCAAACAGCTCCATAGTCACATACACAGCAAAGGAGAGATGTTGTTTACACCTAGTGATGTCAGTGGTATTGAGTGACATCACAGCACAGTGCTAAGGCTCCTGGGCCTGGACACAGCAGCGGCTGCAATATCTCAACGGAGAATACGTTTATATCTATGTGTGTGTGTGCGCATATATATATATATATATATATATATATATATATATATATATATATTTCTCCGCCGAAATCACTTTTAAACCCATTTCCACCTTTTTTTCCCTTCTCTTCCTCTTACTTTTTTTTCACGTTTTTTTACGTTTTTCTCCTTTTCGCCTCTTTTCTGGGCGTATTATTCTTCTTTTTCTTCTTTTTTTTCGTCTAATGCATACCCCATCAGTGCAGCAATGCTTATTCAATACCGCCAGCAGATGGAGACACTGGGGGATAATTTTCTAAGGATTTATACTGATTTTTCCTGTCTGAATTTGTCGCACAGAAAGTTGCAGGCCAAATATGTGTGACATTTCTGCGACTTTAGCTTCTAGAGCATTTTTACAACATTATACATAGGTGCTGAATACATAAAAAGCGACTGTTCAGCGACAGACAAGTCGCATCGGCTGAAAGTAGGCCAGAATGTCAGTCCATGTTGGAGCAGGTTTAGATACAGTCTAAAGCATAGATCTCAAAGTCTGTGCACAGAATTTAGCAAGGGCCTCGCACCTTCTGATGCATCAGGTAGGTGCACAATAGCATAGCCTAACCCTCTGTACTTTGGTCTATATTGATGCGGGACATAGACAGCCAGCTGATGACCAATCCATTAGTGCAATGGATGGCTGGAAGCATTTGTCTTTGCCTTTGCAATACCACAGAAGCAATGCATGGTCAATGTACAGCAATGACACACCTGTGTGAACAGCCAGGAGACCCCCCCCCCCCCCCCCATGTTATGTTACATAGTTACATAGTTAGTACGGTCGAAAAAAGACATATGTCCATCACGTTCAACCAGGGAATTAAGGGGTAGGGGTGTGGCGCGATATTGGGGAAGGGATGAGATTTTATATTTCTTCATAAGCATTAATCTTATTTTGTCAATTAGGAACATTCAGCACCCACCCGCTATCAAGGCAGCTGCCTATCATGTCATGCCCTACCTGCACAGGTGTGCTGGCTACTCAAATGATCCAATTAAGGAGGCCATTTAGTCAGCAGCAGCAGAAGTCCTGTGCCTGGACGCTCCAACAGGGGCCAGACACAAGCAGAAGCAGAAGCAGCAGAAGCAGCAGCAGCACCACCTTTTGTTTTTTGGCTGCAGCAGCAGCAAGGCCCACAGGGCTGGCTAGCTGGCTAGCCAGCAAGCAGGTAGCAATGAAAGTAGGAATCTTTCTTTTTAACCCTGTAAGGGGGTGGTGCACTGTACCCGAAGATACTGCCATATCGGGTCAATGCATAGGGCGACGGAAGCAAGCTTCGAAATCGGCCCACGTTCTCAAAAATCCATTTAATATATGGTCCCCAGATAGGGGACGTATCAGATATTAAACTGATAAGAACAGATACTACACTTGATCTTAGCCAAAAGGCCGAGAAGCGATAACCGTGAAAGGGGCGGGCCCAACAAGGTCCCCTTCATGGGCACTATCACTGCTTGCTGTCAGGGAGGCTGCCAGACAATTTTCCATGCACACTCTGGGCTGGGGGGCAGTCAACCACCAGTACACACAGCAGAACCTAAACCCATACCATTATTGCTAAGCAGCAAGACAGGGGCCCATTGCACTCCCACGGGGCCTTTTTAAATGCAATCCATAACCCGGATTTGCCAGGAACCCTTCTTACTCCTCCTACTTGCATGTGACACTGGGCTTAGGATCTGCATAGGAAACACACACACACAAGCACACACCTACCTTTGTTGCCTGCAGATGCCTCCTTGGCTGTCCCCAAACGGTATCAAACCAACACCCACGGGAAGCTGTAAGCATAGAGGACATGCCTGCACCCCATTGGACTTACCTGTGTGGGTTAAATCCGGGTTATTTGACAACCTATGGCGGTGATGGTTCTGCTCAGGCAGAGCAGTGCTGATGCTCCTCATAAAGCTGTCGCTGCTGTGAAGGTTCTAGGTGACATCACAAATCCCTATGGTTACATACACAACAAAGCTGGGTTGTTGTTGTTTACACTCTGCAAGGCCTGTGGAAGTGAGTGACATCATAGCACTGTAGTTCTGAGGGTTCAAGATGGATGCAACAATCTCCTGTTGCTTCTATGAAGGCCGTAATAGACGACATCACCAAACAGCTCCATAGTCACATACACAGCAAAGGAGAGATGTTGTTTACACCTAGTGATGTCAGTGGTATTGAGTGACATCACAGCACAGTGCTAAGGCTCCTGGGCCTGGACACAGCAGCGGCTGCAATATCTCAACGGAGAATACGTTTATATCTATGTGTGTGTGTGCGCATATATATATATATATATATATATATATATATATATATATTTCTCCGCCGAAATCACTTTTAAACCCATTTCCACCTTTTTTTCCCTTCTCTTCCTCTTACTTTTTTTTCACGTTTTTTTACGTTTTCCTCCTTTTCGCCTCTTTTCTGGGCGTATTATTCTTCTTTTTCTTCTTTTTTTTCGTCTAATGCATACCCCATCAGTGCAGCAATGCTTATTCAATACCGCCAGCAGATGGAGACACTGGGGGATAATTTTCTAAGGATTTATACTGATTTTTCCTGTCTGAATTTGTCGCACAGAAAGTTGCAGGCCAAATATGTGTGACATTTCTGCGACTTTAGCTTCTAGAGCATTTTTACAACATTATACATAGGTGCTGAATACATAAAAAGCGACTGTTCAGCGACAGACAAGTCGCATCGGCTGAAAGTAGGCCAGAATGTCAGTCCATGTTGGAGCAGGTTTAGATACAGTCTAAAGCATAGATCTCAAAGTCTGTGCACAGAATTTAGCAAGGGCCTCGCACCTTCTGATGCATCAGGTAGGTGCACAATAGCATAGCCTAACCCTCTGTACTTTGGTCTATATTGATGCGGGACATAGACAGCCAGCTGATGACCAATCCATTAGTGCAATGGATGGCTGGAAGCATTTGTCTTTGCCTTTGCAATACCACAGAAGCAATGCATGGTCAATGTACAGCAATGACACACCTGTGTGAACAGCCAGGAGACCCCCCCCCCCCCCCCCCCCATGTTATGTTACATAGTTACATAGTTAGTACGGTCGAAAAAAGACATATGTCCATCACGTTCAACCAGGGAATTAAGGGGTAGGGGTGTGGCGCGATATTGGGGAAGGGATGAGATTTTATATTTCTTCATAAGCATTAATCTTATTTTGTCAATTAGGAACATTCAGCACCCACCCGCTATCAAGGCAGCTGCCTATCATGTCATGCCCTACCTGCACAGGTGTGCTGGCTACTCAAATGATCCAATTAAGGAGGCCATTTAGTCAGCAGCAGCAGAAGTCCTGTGCCTGGACGCTCCAACAGGGGCCAGACACAAGCAGAAGCAGAAGCAGCAGAAGCAGCAGCAGCACCACCTTTTGTTTTTTGGCTGCAGCAGCAGCAAGGCCCACAGGCTGGCTAGCTGGCTAGCCAGCAAGCAGGTAGCAATGAAAGTAGGAATCTTTCTTTTTAACCCTGTAAGGGGGTGGTGCACTGTACCCGAAGATACTGCCATATCGGGTCAATGCATAGGGCGACGGAAGCAAGCTTCGAAATCGGCCCCCGTTCTCAAAAATCCATTTAATATATGGTCCCCAGATAGGGGACGTATCAGATATTAAACTGATAAGAACAGATACTACACTTGATCTTAGCCAAAAGGCCGAGAAGCGATAACCGTGAAAGGGGCGGGCCCAACAAGGTCCCCTTCATGGGCACTATCACTGCTTGCTGTCAGGGAGGCTGCCAGACAATTTTCCATGCACACTCTGGGCTGGGGGGCAGTCAACCACCAGTACACACAGCAGAACCTAAACCCATACCATTATTGCTAAGCAGCAAGACAGGGGCCCATTGCACTCCCACGGGGCCTTTTTAAATGCAATCCATAACCCGGATTTGCCAGGAACCCTTCTTACTCCTCCTACTTGCATGTGACACTGGGCTTAGGATCTGCATAGGAAACACACACACAAGCACACACCTACCTTTGTTGCCTGCAGATGCCTCCTTGGCTGTCCCCAAACGGTATCAAACCAACACCCACGGGAAGCTGTAAGCATAGAGGACATGCCTGCACCCCATTGGACTTACCTGTGTGGGTTAAATCCGGGTTATTTGACAACCTATGGCGGTGATGGTTCTGCTCAGGCAGAGCAGTGCTGATGCTCCTCATAAAGCTGTCGCTGCTGTGAAGGTTCTAGGTGACATCACAAATCCCTATGGTTACATACACAACAAAGCTGGGTTGTTGTTGTTTACACTCTGCAAGGCCTGTGGAAGTGAGTGACATCATAGCACTGTAGTTCTGAGGGTTCAAGATGGATGCAACAATCTCCTGTTGCTTCTATGAAGGCCGTAATAGACGACATCACCAAACAGCTCCATAGTCACATACACAGCAAAGGAGAGATGTTGTTTACACCTAGTGATGTCAGTGGTATTGAGTGACATCACAGCACAGTGCTAAGGCTCCTGGGCCTGGACACAGCAGCGGCTGCAATATCTCAACGGAGAATACGTTTATATCTATGTGTGTGTGTGCGCATATATATATATATATATATATATATATATATATATATATATATATATTTCTCCGCCGAAATCACTTTTAAACCCATTTCCACCTTTTTTTCCCTTCTCTTCCTCTTACTTTTTTTTCACGTTTTTTTACGTTTTTCTCCTTTTCGCCTCTTTTCTGGGCGTATTATTCTTCTTTTTCTTCTTTTTTTTCGTCTAATGCATACCCCATCAGTGCAGCAATGCTTATTCAATACCGCCAGCAGATGGAGACACTGGGGGATAATTTTCTAAGGATTTATACTGATTTTTCCTGTCTGAATTTGTCGCACAGAAAGTTGCAGGCCAAATATGTGTGACATTTCTGCGACTTTAGCTTCTAGAGCATTTTTACAACATTATACATAGGTGCTGAATACATAAAAAGCGACTGTTCAGCGACAGACAAGTCGCATCGGCTGAAAGTAGGCCAGAATGTCAGTCCATGTTGGAGCAGGTTTAGATACAGTCTAAAGCATAGATCTCAAAGTCTGTGCACAGAATTTAGCAAGGGCCTCGCACCTTCTGATGCATCAGGTAGGTGCACAATAGCATAGCCTAACCCTCTGTACTTTGGTCTATATTGATGCGGGACATAGACAGCCAGCTGATGACCAATCCATTAGTGCAATGGATGGCTGGAAGCATTTGTCTTTGCCTTTGCAATACCACAGAAGCAATGCATGGTCAATGTACAGCAATGACACACCTGTGTGAACAGCCAGGAGACCCCCCCCCCCCCCCCCCCATGTTATGTTACATAGTTACATAGTTAGTACGGTCGAAAAAAGACATATGTCCCATCACGTTCAACCAGGGAATTAAGGGGTAGGGGTGTGGCGCGATATTGGGGAAGGGATGAGATTTTATATTTCTTCATAAGCATTAATCTTATTTTGTCAATTAGGAACATTCAGCACCCACCCGCTATCAAGGCAGCTGCCTATCATGTCATGCCCTACCTGCACAGGTGTGCTGGCTACTCAAATGATCCAATTAAGGAGGCCATTTAGTCAGCAGCAGCAGAAGTCCTGTGCCTGGACGCTCCAACAGGGGCCAGACACAAGCAGAAGCAGAAGCAGCAGAAGCAGCAGCAGCACCACCTTTTGTTTTTTGGCTGCAGCAGCAGCAAGGCCCACAGGGCTGGCTAGCTGGCTAGCCAGCAAGCAGGTAGCAATGAAAGTAGGAATCTTTCTTTTTAACCCTGTAAGGGGGTGGTGCACTGTACCCGAAGATACTGCCATATCGGGTCAATGCATAGGGCGACGGAAGCAAGCTTCGAAATCGGCCCCCGTTCTCAAAAATCCATTTAATATATGGTCCCCAGATAGGGGACGTATCAGATATTAAACTGATAAGAACAGATACTACACTTGATCTTAGCCAAAAGGCCGAGAAGCGATAACCGTGAAAGGGGCGGGCCCAACAAGGTCCCCTTCATGGGCACTATCACTGCTTGCTGTCAGGGAGGCTGCCAGACAATTTTCCATGCACACTCTGGGCTGGGGGGCAGTCAACCACCAGTACACACAGCAGAACCTAAACCCATACCATTATTGCTAAGCAGCAAGACAGGGGCCCATTGCACTCCCACGGGGCCTTTTTAAATGCAATCCATAACCCGGATTTGCCAGGAACCCTTCTTACTCCTCCTACTTGCATGTGACACTGGGCTTAGGATCTGCATAGGAAACACACACACAAGCACACACCTACCTTTGTTGCCTGCAGATGCCTCCTTGGCTGTCCCCAAACGGTATCAAACCAACACCCACGGGAAGCTGTAAGCATAGAGGACATGCCTGCACCCCATTGGACTTACCTGTGTGGGTTAAATCCGGGTTATTTGACAACCTATGGCGGTGATGGTTCTGCTCAGGCAGAGCAGTGCTGATGCTCCTCATAAAGCTGTCGCTGCTGTGAAGGTTCTAGGTGACATCACAAATCCCTATGGTTACATACACAACAAAGCTGGGTTGTTGTTGTTTACACTCTGCAAGGCCTGTGGAAGTGAGTGACATCATAGCACTGTAGTTCTGAGGGTTCAAGATGGATGCAACAATCTCCTGTTGCTTCTATGAAGGCCGTAATAGACGACATCACCAAACAGCTCCATAGTCACATACACAGCAAAGGAGAGATGTTGTTTACACCTAGTGATGTCAGTGGTATTGAGTGACATCACAGCACAGTGCTAAGGCTCCTGGGCCTGGACACAGCAGCGGCTGCAATATCTCAACGGAGAATACGTTTATATCTATGTGTGTGTGTGCGCATATATATATATATATATATATATATATATATATATATATATATATTTCTCCGCCGAAATCACTTTTAAACCCATTTCCACCTTTTTTTCCCTTCTCTTCCTCTTACTTTTTTTTCACGTTTTTTTACGTTTTTCTCCTTTTCGCCTCTTTTCTGGGCGTATTATTCTTCTTTTTCTTCTTTTTTTTCGTCTAATGCATACCCCATCAGTGCAGCAATGCTTATTCAATACCGCCAGCAGATGGAGACACTGGGGGATAATTTTCTAAGGATTTATACTGATTTTTCCTGTCTGAATTTGTCGCACAGAAAGTTGCAGGCCAAATATGTGTGACATTTCTGCGACTTTAGCTTCTAGAGCATTTTTACAACATTATACATAGGTGCTGAATACATAAAAAGCGACTGTTCAGCGACAGACAAGTCGCATCGGCTGAAAGTAGGCCAGAATGTCAGTCCATGTTGGAGCAGGTTTAGATACAGTCTAAAGCATA
Organism: Hyla sarda; assembly: GCF_029499605.1. Taxonomy (NCBI): domain Eukaryota; kingdom Metazoa; phylum Chordata; class Amphibia; order Anura; family Hylidae; genus Hyla; species Hyla sarda. The sequence continues at coordinate 30,000 of NW_026608651.1, forward strand.
GATCTCAAAGTCTGTGCACAGAATTTAGCAAGGGCCTCGCACCTTCTGATGCATCAGGTAGGTGCACAATAGCATAGCCTAACCCTCTGTACTTTGGTCTATATTGATGCGGGACATAGACAGCCAGCTGATGACCAATCCATTAGTGCAATGGATGGCTGGAAGCATTTGTCTTTGCCTTTGCAATACCACAGAAGCAATGCATGGTCAATGTACAGCAATGACACACCTGTGTGAACAGCCAGGAGACCCCCCCCCCCCCCCCCCCATGTTATGTTACATAGTTACATAGTTAGTACGGTCGAAAAAAGACATATGTCCATCACGTTCAACCAGGGAATTAAGGGGTAGGGGTGTGGCGCGATATTGGGGAAGGGATGAGATTTTATATTTCTTCATAAGCATTAATCTTATTTTGTCAATTAGGAACATTCAGCACCCACCCGCTATCAAGGCAGCTGCCTATCATGTCATGCCCTACCTGCACAGGTGTGCTGGCTACTCAAATGATCCAATTAAGGAGGCCATTTAGTCAGCAGCAGCAGAAGTCCTGTGCCTGGACGCTCCAACAGGGGCCAGACACAAGCAGAAGCAGAAGCAGCAGAAGCAGCAGCAGCACCACCTTTTGTTTTTTGGCTGCAGCAGCAGCAAGGCCCACAGGGCTGGCTAGCTGGCTAGCCAGCAAGCAGGTAGCAATGAAAGTAGGAATCTTTCTTTTTAACCCTGTAAGGGGGTGGTGCACTGTACCCGAAGATACTGCCATATCGGGTCAATGCATAGGGCGACGGAAGCAAGCTTCGAAATCGGCCCCCGTTCTCAAAAATCCATTTAATATATGGTCCCCAGATAGGGGACGTATCAGATATTAAACTGATAAGAACAGATTTTTTTTTTTTTTTTTTTTTTTATCTAAAGCCGAGGAACGTGCTTTCGATTCACCCAAAGTGCAAGAAAAAGTGCAAACGTGTTACACTAAAAAAACGTGCACAAAGGATGCGGTCTATCGCAAGCCCTTCTCCGATAGGAGAGAGGCCCCCCAACAAACCTTACCCTTCGCCTCCGGACCAAAAGGTACCTGCGAGGTTCCAGGTTCGATGTCCCTTTTCGCCAAAGCTACTAGGGGACCACAAATGCTCCCGGCATCCCCCTTGGCGTTAGCCAAGGTATCTGCCCGCAGAGCCGATTACGGTAGGTACCCTGCCAAAGCAGGAGTACCCGGGGTGTTTGCAGGGAGGTGCGGAACCTAATGGCCACACACACCTCCCCTAGACCGCCAGGATGGACACCCAGAAGGGCAACCGCATCCTGACCAATCCTGTGAACACACAACACGCAAAAAGTGACACAGTGAGACAAAAAAAGAAATAAATAAGTGAATGTGTGCAGATATACTGCCCGGACATCCGGCCGGATCTATAAAAATTTCTCTGATCCTAGCCAGAAGGCCGGGAATCAAGAGGTGAGTGCCACAAGGTGAAGAGATTATGGTGCCCGTGCTTCAACTCAGTGAGTCTATTCTCCCAGTGAGTTTCGGCACCTCGGGGTCACCACTCCCCGAGGCACAAAAGTACCTCGGCTCTAGACCCTCTCAGCCTCATGGCGAGACCCGGAGGGAACAGGTCACATCGGGGCAGCCGTCGAGCTGATTCCTCAGAACCAGCCCCGGAAAGCCCTGGTACACCTGCATCCTCCATGCAGCACCCATCCCCACCAGCCCCATACCGGCGTTACTGTACACCGGCATGAAAAACTGATAAGAACAGATACTACACTTGATCTTAGCCAAAAGGCCGAGAAGCGATAACCGTGAAAGGGGCGGGCCCAACAAGGTCCCCTTCATGGGCACTATCACTGCTTGCTGTCAGGGAGGCTGCCAGACAATTTTCCATGCACACTCTGGGCTGGGGGGCAGTCAACCCCCAGTACACACAGCAGAACCTAAACCCATACCATTATTGCTAAGCAGCAAGACAGGGGCCCATTGCACTCCCACGGGGCCTTTTTAAATGCAATCCATAACCCGGATTTGCCAGGAACCCTTCTTACTCCTCCTACTTGCATGTGACACTGGGCTTAGGATCTGCATAGGAAACACACACACAAGCACACACCTACCTTTGTTGCCTGCAGATGCCTCCTTGGCTGTCCCCAAACGGTATCAAACCAACACCCACGGGAAGCTGTAAGCATAGAGGACATGCCTGCACCCCATTGGACTTACCTGTGTGGGTTAAATCCGGGTTATTTGACAACCTATGGCGGTGATGGTTCTGCTCAGGCAGAGCAGTGCTGATGCTCCTCATAAAGCTGTCGCTGCTGTGAAGGTTCTAGGTGACATCACAAATCCCTATGGTTACATACACAACAAAGCTGGGTTGTTGTTGTTTACACTCTGCAAGGCCTGTGGAAGTGAGTGACATCATAGCACTGTAGTTCTGAGGGTTCAAGATGGATGCAACAATCTCCTGTTGCTTCTATGAAGGCCGTAATAGACGACATCACCAAACAGCTCCATAGTCACATACACAGCAAAGGAGAGATGTTGTTTACACCTAGTGATGTCAGTGGTATTGAGTGACATCACAGCACAGTGCTAAGGCTCCTGGGCCTGGACACAGCAGCGGCTGCAATATCTCAACGGAGAATACGTTTATATCTATGTGTGTGTGTGCGCATATATATATATATATATATATATATATATATATATATATTTCTCCGCCGAAATCACTTTTAAACCCATTTCCACCTTTTTTTCCCTTCTCTTCCTCTTACTTTTTTTTCACGTTTTTTTACGTTTTTCTCCTTTTCGCCTCTTTTCTGGGCGTATTATTCTTCTTTTTCTTCTTTTTTTTCGTCTAATGCATACCCCATCAGTGCAGCAATGCTTATTCAATACCGCCAGCAGATGGAGACACTGGGGGATAATTTTCTAAGGATTTATACTGATTTTTCCTGTCTGAATTTGTCGCACAGAAAGTTGCAGGCCAAATATGTGTGACATTTCTGCGACTTTAGCTTCTAGAGCATTTTTACAACATTATACATAGGTGCTGAATACATAAAAAGCGACTGTTCAGCGACAGACAAGTCGCATCGGCTGAAAGTAGGCCAGAATGTCAGTCCATGTTGGAGCAGGTTTAGATACAGTCTAAAGCATAGATCTCAAAGTCTGTGCACAGAATTTAGCAAGGGCCTCGCACCTTCTGATGCATCAGGTAGGTGCACAATAGCATAGCCTAACCCTCTGTACTTTGGTCTATATTGATGCGGGACATAGACAGCCAGCTGATGACCAATCCATTAGTGCAATGGATGGCTGGAAGCATTTGTCTTTGCCTTTGCAATACCACAGAAGCAATGCATGGTCAATGTACAGCAATGACACACCTGTGTGAACAGCCAGGAGACCCCCCCCCCCCATGTTATGTTACATAGTTACATAGTTAGTACGGTCGAAAAAAGACATATGTCCATCACGTTCAACCAGGGAATTAAGGGGTAGGGGTGTGGCGCGATATTGGGGAAGGGATGAGATTTTATATTTCTTCATAAGCATTAATCTTATTTTGTCAATTAGGAACATTCAGCACCCACCCGCTATCAAGGCAGCTGCCTATCATGTCATGCCCTACCTGCACAGGTGTGCTGGCTACTCAAATGATCCAATTAAGGAGGCCATTTAGTCAGCAGCAGCAGAAGTCCTGTGCCTGGACGCTCCAACAGGGGCCAGACACAAGCAGAAGCAGAAGCAGCAGAAGCAGCAGCAGCACCACCTTTTGTTTTTTGGCTGCAGCAGCAGCAAGGCCCACAGGGCTGGCTAGCTGGCTAGCCAGCAAGCAGGTAGCAATGAAAGTAGGAATCTTTCTTTTTAACCCTGTAAGGGGGTGGTGCACTGTACCCGAAGATACTGCCACATCGGGTCAACGCATAGGGCGACGGAAGCAAGCTTCGAAATCGGCCCCCGTTCTCAAAAATCCATTTAATATATGGTCCCCAGATAGGGGACGTATCAGATATTAAACTGATAAGAACAGATACTACACTTGATCTTAGCCAAAAGGCCGAGAAGCGATAACCGTGAAAGGGGCGGGCCCAACAAGGTCCCCTTCATGGGCACTCTCACTGCTTGCTGTCAGGGAGGCTGCCAGACAATTTTCCATGCACACTCTGGGCTGGGGGGCAGTCAACCACCAGTACACACAGCAGAACCTAAACCCATACCATTATTGCTAAGCAGCAAGACAGGGGCCCATTGCACTCCCACGGGGCCTTTTTAAATGCAATCCATAACCCGGATTTGCCAGGAACCCTTCTTACTCCTCCTACTTGCATGTGACACTGGGCTTAGGATCTGCATAGGAAACACACACACAAGCACACACCTACCTTTGTTGCCTGCAGATGCCTCCTTGGCTGTCCCCAAACGGTATCAAACCAACACCCACGGGAAGCTGTAAGCATAGAGGACATGCCTGCACCCCATTGGACTTACCTGTGTGGGTTAAATCCGGGTTATTTGACAACCTATGGCGGTGATGGTTCTGCTCAGGCAGAGCAGTGCTGATGCTCCTCATAAAGCTGTCGCTGCTGTGAAGGTTCTAGGTGACATCACAAATCCCTATGGTTACATACACAACAAAGCTGGGTTGTTGTTGTTTACACTCTGCAAGGCCTGTGGAAGTGAGTGACATCATAGCACTGTAGTTCTGAGGGTTCTAGATGGATGCAACAATCTCCTGTTGCTTCTATGAAGGCCGTAATAGACGACATCACCAAACAGCTCCATAGTCACATACACAGCAAAGGAGAGATGTTGTTTACACCTAGTGATGTCAGTGGTATTGAGTGACATCACAGCACAGTGCTAAGGCTCCTGGGCCTGGACACAGCAGCGGCTGCAATATCTCAACGGAGAATACGTTTATATCTATGTGTGTGTGTGCGCATATATATATATATATATATATATATATATATATATATATATATTTCTCCGCCGAAATCACTTTTAAACCCATTTCCACCTTTTTTTCCCTTCTCTTCCTCTTACTTTTTTTTCACGTTTTTTTACGTTTTTCTCCTTTTCGCCTCTTTTCTGGGCGTATTATTCTTCTTTTTCTTCTTTTTTTTCGTCTAATGCATACCCCATCAGTGCAGCAATGCTTATTCAATACCGCCAGCAGATGGAGACACTGGGGGATAATTTTCTAAGGATTTATACTGATTTTTCCTGTCTGAATTTGTCGCACAGAAAGTTGCAGGCCAAATATGTGTGACATTTCTGCGACTTTAGCTTCTAGAGCATTTTTACAACATTATACATAGGTGCTGAATACATAAAAAGCGACTGTTCAGCGACAGACAAGTCGCATCGGCTGAAAGTAGGCCAGAATGTCAGTCCATGTTGGAGCAGGTTTAGATACAGTCTAAAGCATAGATCTCAAAGTCTGTGCACAGAATTTAGCAAGGGCCTCGCACCTTCTGATGCATCAGGTAGGTGCACAATAGCATAGCCTAACCCTCTGTACTTTGGTCTATATTGATGCGGGACATAGACAGCCAGCTGATGACCAATCCATTAGTGCAATGGATGGCTGGAAGCATTTGTCTTTGCCTTTGCAATACCACAGAAGCAATGCATGGTCAATGTACAGCAATGACACACCTGTGTGAACAGCCAGGAGACCCCCCCCCCCCCCCATGTTATGTTACATAGTTACATAGTTAGTACGATCGAAAAAAGACATATGTCCATCACGTTCAACCAGGGAATTAAGGGGTAGGGGTGTGGCGCGATATTGGGGAAGGGATGAGATTTTATATTTCTTCATAAGCATTAATCTTATTTTGTCAATTAGGAACATTCAGCACCCACCCGCTATCAAGGCAGCTGCCTATCATGTCATGCCCTACCTGCACAGGTGTGCTGGCTACTCAAATGATCCAATTAAGGAGGCCATTTAGTCAGCAGCAGCAGAAGTCCTGTGCCTGGACGCTCCAACAGGGGCCAGACACAAGCAGAAGCAGAAGCAGCAGAAGCAGCAGCAGCACCACCTTTTGTTTTTTGGCTGCAGCAGCAGCAAGGCCCACAGGGCTGGCTAGCTGGCTAGCCAGCAAGCAGGTAGCAATGAAAGTAGGAATCTTTCTTTTTAACCCTGTAAGGGGGTGGTGCACTGTACCCGAAGATACTGCCATATCGGGTCAATGCATAGGGCGACGGAAGCAAGCTTCGAAATCGGCCCCCGTTCTCAAAAATCCATTTAATATATGGTCCCCAGATAGGGGACGTATCAGATATTAAACTGATAAGAACAGATACTACACTTGATCTTAGCCAAAAGGCCGAGAAGCGATAACCGTGAAAGGGGCGGGCCCAACAAGGTCCCCTTCATGGGCACTATCACTGCTTGCTGTCAGGGAGGCTGCCAGACAATTTTCCATGCACACTCTGGGCTGGGGGGCAGTCAACCACCAGTACACACAGCAGAACCTAAACCCATACCATTATTGCTAAGCAGCAAGACAGGGGCCCATTGCACTCCCACGGGGCCTTTTTAAATGCAATCCATAACCCGGATTTGCCAGGAACCCTTCTTACTCCTCCTACTTGCATGTGACACTGGGCTTAGGATCTGCATAGGAAACACACACACAAGCACACACCTACCTTTGTTGCCTGCAGATGCCTCCTTGGCTGTCCCCAAACGGTATCAAACCAACACCCACGGGAAGCTGTAAGCATAGAGGACATGCCTGCACCCCATTGGACTTACCTGTGTGGGTTAAATCCGGGTTATTTGACAACCTATGGCGGTGATGGTTCTGCTCAGGCAGAGCAGTGCTGATGCTCCTCATAAAGCTGTCGCTGCTGTGAAGGTTCTAGGTGACATCACAAATCCCTATGGTTACATACACAACAAAGCTGGGTTGTTGTTGTTTACACTCTGCAAGGCCTGTGGAAGTGAGTGACATCATAGCACTGTAGTTCTGAGGGTTCAAGATGGATGCAACAATCTCCTGTTGCTTCTATGAAGGCCGTAATAGACGACATCACCAAACAGCTCCATAGTCACATACACAGCAAAGGAGAGATGTTGTTTACACCTAGTGATGTCAGTGGTATTGAGTGACATCACAGCACAGTGCTAAGGCTCCTGGGCCTGGACACAGCAGCGGCTGCAATATCTCAACGGAGAATACGTTTATATCTATGTGTGTGTGTGCGCATATATATATATATATATATATATATATATATATATATATATATATATATTTCTCCGCCGAAATCACTTTTAAACCCATTTCCACCTTTTTTTCCCTTCTCTTCCTCTTACTTTTTTTTTCACGTTTTTTTACGTTTTTCTCCTTTTCGCCTCTTTTCTGGGCGTATTATTCTTCTTTTTCTTCTTTTTTTTCGTCTAATGCATACCCCATCAGTGCAGCAATGCTTATTCAATACCGCCAGCAGATGGAGACACTGGGGGATAATTTTCTAAGGATTTATACTGATTTTTCCTGTCTGAATTTGTCGCACAGAAAGTTGCAGGCCAAATATGTGTGACATTTCTGCGACTTTAGCTTCTAGAGCATTTTTACAACATTATACATAGGTGCTGAATACATAAAAAGCGACTGTTCAGCGACAGACAAGTCGCATCGGCTGAAAGTAGGCCAGAATGTCAGTCCATGTTGGAGCAGGTTTAGATACAGTCTAAAGCATAGATCTCAAAGTCTGTGCACAGAATTTAGCAAGGGCCTCGCACCTTCTGATGCATCAGGTAGGTGCACAATAGCATAGCCTAACCCTCTGTACTTTGGTCTATATTGATGCGGGACATAGACAGCCAGCTGATGACCAATCCATTAGTGCAATGGATGGCTGGAAGCATTTGTCTTTGCCTTTGCAATACCACAGAAGCAATGCATGGTCAATGTACAGCAATGACACACCTGTGTGAACAGCCAGGAGACCCCCCCCCCCCCCCATGTTATGTTACATAGTTACATAGTTAGTACGGTCGAAAAAAGACATATGTCCATCACGTTCAACCAGGGAATTAAGGGGTAGGGGTGTGGCGCGATATTGGGGAAGGGATGAGATTTTATATTTCTTCATAAGCATTAATCTTATTTTGTCAATTAGGAACATTCAGCACCCACCCGCTATCAAGGCAGCTGCCTATCACGTCATGCCCTACCTGCACAGGTGTGCTGGCTACTCAAATGATCCAATTAAGGAGGCCATTTAGTCAGCAGCAGCAGAAGTCCTGTGCCTGGACGCTCCAACAGGGGCCAGACACAAGCAGAAGCAGAAGCAGCAGAAGCAGCAGCAGCACCACCTTTTGTTTTTTGGCTGCAGCAGCAGCAAGGCCCACAGGGCTGGCTAGCTGGCTAGCCAGCAAGCAGGTAGCAATGAAAGTAGGAATCTTTCTTTTTAACCATGTAAGGGGGTGGTGCACTGTACCCGAAGATACTGCCATATCGGGTCAATGCATAGGGCGACGGAAGCAAGCTTCGAAATCGGCCCCCGTTCTCAAAAATCCATTTAATATATGGTCCCCAGATAGGGGACGTATCAGATATTAAACTGATAAGAACAGATACTACACTTGATCTTAGCCAAAAGGCCGAGAAGCGATAACCGTGAAAGGGGCGGGCCCAACAAGGTCCCCTTCATGGGCACTATCACTGCTTGCTGTCAGGGAGGCTGCCAGACAATTTTCCATGCACACTCTGGGCTGGGGGGCAGTCAACCACCAGTACACACAGCAGAACCTAAACCCATACCATTATTGCTAAGCAGCAAGACAGGGGCCCATTGCACTCCCACGGGGCCTTTTTAAATGCAATCCATAACCTGGATTTGCCAGGAACCCTTCTTACTCCTCCTACTTGCATGTGACACTGGGCTTAGGATCTGCATAGGAAACACACACACAAGCACACACCTACCTTTGTTGCCTGCAGATGCCTCCTTGGCTGTCCCCAAACGGTATCAAACCAACACCCACGGGAAGCTGTAAGCATAGAGGACATGCCTGCACCCCATTGGACTTACCTGTGTGGGTTAAATCCGGGTTATTTGACAACCTATGGCGGTGATGGTTCTGCTCAGGCAGAGCAGTGCTGATGCTCCTCATAAAGCTGTCGCTGCTGTGAAGGTTCTAGGTGACATCACAAATCCCTATGGTTACATACACAACAAAGCTGGGTTGTTGTTGTTTACACTCTGCAAGGCCTGTGGAAGTGAGTGACATCATAGCACTGTAGTTCTGAGGGTTCAAGATGGATGCAACAATCTCCTGTTGCTTCTATGAAGGCCGTAATAGACGACATCACCAAACAGCTCCATAGTCACATACACAGCAAAGGAGAGATGTTGTTTACACCTAGTGATGTCAGTGGTATTGAGTGACATCACAGCACAGTGCTAAGGCTCCTGGGCCTGGACACAGCAGCGGCTGCAATATCTCAACGGAGAATACGTTTATATCTATGTGTGTGTGTGCGCATATATATATATATATATATATATATATATATATATATATATATATTTCTCCGCCGAAATCACTTTTAAACCCATTTCCACCTTTTTTTCCCTTCTCTTCCTCTTACTTTTTTTTCACGTTTTTTTTACGTTTTTCTCCTTTTCGCCTCTTTTCTGGGCGTATTATTCTTCTTTTTCTTCTTTTTTTTCGTCTAATGCATACCCCATCAGTGCAGCAATGCTTATTCAATACCGCCAGCAGATGGAGACACTGGGGGATAATTTTCTAAGGATTTATACTGATTTTTCCTGTCTGAATTTGTCGCACAGAAAGTTGCAGGCCAAATATGTGTGACATTTCTGCGACTTTAGCTTCTAGAGCATTTTTACAACATTATACATAGGTGCTGAATACATAAAAAGCGACTGTTCAGCGACAGACAAGTCGCATCGGCTGAAAGTAGGCCAGAATGTCAGTCCATGTTGGAGCAGGTTTAGATACAGTCTAAAGCATAGATCTCAAAGTCTGTGCACAGAATTTAGCAAGGGCCTCGCACCTTCTGATGCATCAGGTAGGTGCACAATAGCATAGCCTAACCCTCTGTACTTTGGTCTATATTGATGCGGGACATAGACAGCCAGCTGATGACCAATCCATTAGTGCAATGGATGGCTGGAAGCATTTGTCTTTGCCTTTGCAATACCACAGAAGCAATGCATGGTCAATGTACAGCAATGACACACCTGTGTGAACAGCCAGGAGACCCCCCCCCCCCCCCCCCCATGTTATGTTACATAGTTACATAGTTAGTACGGTCGAAAAAAGACATATGTCCATCACGTTCAACCAGGGAATTAAGGGGTAGGGGTGTGGCGCGATATTGGGGAAGGGATGAGATTTTATATTTCTTCATAAGCATTAATCTTATTTTGTCAATTAGGAACATTCAGCACCCACCCGCTATCAAGGCAGCTGCCTATCATGTCATGCCCTACCTGCACAGGTGTGCTGGCTACTCAAATGATCCAATTAAGGAGGCCATTTAGTCAGCAGCAGCAGAAGTCCTGTGCCTGGACGCTCCAACAGGGGCCAGACACAAGCAGAAGCAGAAGCAGCAGAAGCAGCAGCAGCACCACCTTTTGTTTTTTGGCTGCAGCAGCAGCAGCAAGGCCCACAGGGCTGGCTAGCTGGCTAGCCAGCAAGCAGGTAGCAATGAAAGTAGGAATCTTTCTTTTTAACCCTGTAAGGGGGTGGTGCACTGTACCCGAAGATACTGCCATATCGGGTCAATGCATAGGGCGACGGAAGCAAGCTTCGAAATCGGCCCCCGTTCTCAAAAATCCATTTAATATATGGTCCCCAGATAGGGGACGTATCAGATATTAAACTGATAAGAACAGATACTACACTTGATCTTAGCCAAAAGGCCGAGAAGCGATAACCGTGAAAGGGGCGTGCCCAACAAGGTCCCCTTCATGGGCACTATCACTGCTTGCTGTCAGGGAGGCTGCCAGACAATTTTCCATGCACACTCTGGGCTGGGGGGCAGTCAACCACCAGTACACACAGCAGAACCTAAACCCATACCATTATTGCTAAGCAGCAAGACAGGGGCCCATTGCACTCCCACGGGGCCTTTTTAAATGCAATCCATAACCCGGATTTGCCAGGAACCCTTCTTACTCCTCCTACTTGCATGTGACACTGGGCTTAGGATCTGCATAGGAAACACACACACAAGCACACACCTACCTTTGTTGCCTGCAGATGCCTCCTTGGCTGTCCCCAAACGGTATCAAACCAACACCCACGGGAAGCTGTAAGCATAGAGGACATGCCTGCACCCCATTGGACTTACCTGTGTGGGTTAAATCCGGGTTATTTGACAACCTATGGCGGTGATGGTTCTGCTCAGGCAGAGCAGTGCTGATGCTCCTCATAAAGCTGTCGCTGCTGTGAAGGTTCTAGGTGACATCACAAATCCCTATGGTTACATACACAACAAAGCTGGGTTGTTGTTGTTTACACTCTGCAAGGCCTGTGGAAGTGAGTGACATCATAGCACTGTAGTTCTGAGGGTTCTAGATGGATGCAACAATCTCCTGTTGCTTCTATGAAGGCCGTAATAGACGACATCACCAAACAGCTCCATAGTCACATACACAGCAAAGGAGAGATGTTGTTTACACCTAGTGATGTCAGTGGTATTGAGTGACATCACAGCACAGTGCTAAGGCTCCTGGGCCTGGACACAGCAGCGGCTGCAATATCTCAACGGAGAATACGTTTATATCTATGTGTGTGTGTGCGCATATATATATATATATATATATATATATATATATATATATATATTTCTCCGCCGAAATCACTTTTAAACCCATTTCCACCTTTTTTTCCCTTCTCTTCCTCTTACTTTTTTTTCACGTTTTTTTACGTTTTTCTCCTTTTCGCCTCTTTTCTGGGCGTATTATTCTTCTTTTTCTTCTTTTTTTTCGTCTAATGCATACCCCATCAGTGCAGCAATGCTTATTCAATACCGCCAGCAGATGGAGACACTGGGGGATAATTTTCTAAGGATTTATACTGATTTTTCCTGTCTGAATTTGTCGCACAGAAAGTTGCAGGCCAAATATGTGTGACATTTCTGCGACTTTAGCTTCTAGAGCATTTTTACAACATTATACATAGGTGCTGAATACATAAAAAGCGACTGTTCAGCGACAGACAAGTCGCATCGGCTGAAAGTAGGCCAGAATGTCAGTCCATGTTGGAGCAGGTTTAGATACAGTCTAAAGCATAGATCTCAAAGTCTGTGCACAGAATTTAGCAAGGGCCTCGCACCTTCTGATGCATCAGGTAGGTGCACAATAGCATAGCCTAACCCTCTGTACTTTGGTCTATATTGATGCGGGACATAGACAGCCAGCTGATGACCAATCCATTAGTGCAATGGATGGCTGGAAGCATTTGTCTTTGCCTTTGCAATACCACAGAAGCAATGCATGGTCAATGTACAGCAATGACACACCTGTGTGAACAGCCAGGAGACCCCCCCCCCCATGTTATGTTACATAGTTACATAGTTAGTACGGTCGAAAAAAGACATATGTCCATCACGTTCAACCAGGGAATTAAGGGGTAGGGGTGTGGCGCGATATTGGGGAAGGGATGAGATTTTATATTTCTTCATAAGCATTAATCTTATTTTGTCAATTAGGAACATTCAGCACCCACCCGCTATCAAGGCAGCTGCCTATCATGTCATGCCCTACCTGCACAGGTGTGCTGGCTACTCAAATGATCCAATTAAGGAGGCCATTTAGTCAGCAGCAGCAGAAGTCCTGTGCCTGGACGCTCCAACAGGGGCCAGACACAAGCAGAAGCAGAAGCAGCAGAAGCAGCAGCAGCACCACCTTTTGTTTTTTGGCTGCAGCAGCAGCAAGGCCCACAGGGCTGGCTAGCTGGCTAGCCAGCAAGCAGGTAGCAATGAAAGTAGGAATCTTTCTTTTTAACCCTGTAAGGGGGTGGTGCACTGTACCCGAAGATACTGCCATATCGGGTCAATGCATAGGGCGACGGAAGCAAGCTTCGAAATCGGCCCCCGTTCTCAAAAATCCATTTAATATATGGTCCCCAGATAGGGGACGTATCAGATATTAAACTGATAAGAACAGATACTACACTTGATCTTAGCCAAAAGGCCGAGAAGCGATAACCGTGAAAGGGGCGGGCCCAACAAGGTCCCCTTCATGGGCACTATCACTGCTTGCTGTCAGGGAGGCTGCCAGACAATTTTCCATGCACACTCTGGGCTGGGGGGCAGTCAACCACCAGTACACACAGCAGAACCTAAACCCATACCATTATTGCTAAGCAGCAAGACAGGGGCCCATTGCACTCCCACGGGGCCTTTTTAAATGCAATCCATAACCCGGATTTGCCAGGAACCCTTCTTACTCCTCCTACTTGCATGTGACACTGGGCTTAGGATCTGCATAGGAAACACACACACAAGCACACACCTACCTTTGTTGCCTGCAGATGCCTCCTTGGCTGTCCCCAAACGGTATCAAACCAACACCCACGGGAAGCTGTAAGCATAGAGGACATGCCTGCACCCCATTGGACTTACCTGTGTGGGTTAAATCCGGGTTATTTGACAACCTATGGCGGTGATGGTTCTGCTCAGGCAGAGCAGTGCTGATGCTCCTCATAAAGCTGTCGCTGCTGTGAAGGTTCTAGGTGACATCACAAATCCCTATGGTTACATACACAACAAAGCTGGGTTGTTGTTGTTTACACTCTGCAAGGCCTGTGGAAGTGAGTGACATCATAGCACTGTAGTTCTGAGGGTTCAAGATGGATGCAACAATCTCCTGTTGCTTCTATGAAGGCCGTAATAGACGACATCACCAAACAGCTCCATAGTCACATACACAGCAAAGGAGAGATGTTGTTTACACCTAGTGATGTCAGTGGTATTGAGTGACATCACAGCACAGTGCTAAGGCTCCTGGGCCTGGACACAGCAGCGGCTGCAATATCTCAACGGAGAATACGTTTATATCTATGTGTGTGTGTGTGCGCATATATATATATATATATATATATATATATATATATATATTTCTCCGCCGAAATCACTTTTAAACCCATTTCCACCTTTTTTTCCCTTCTCTTCCTCTTACTTTTTTTTCACGTTTTTTTACGTTTTTCTCCTTTTCGCCTCTTTTCTGGGCGTATTATTCTTCTTTTTCTTCTTTTTTTTCGTCTAATGCATACCCCATCAGTGCAGCAATGCTTATTCAATACCGCCAGCAGATGGAGACACTGGGGGATAATTTTCTAAGGATTTATACTGATTTTTCCTGTCTGAATTTGTCGCACAGAAAGTTGCAGGCCAAATATGTGTGACATTTCTGCGACTTTAGCTTCTAGAGCATTTTTACAACATTATACATAGGTGCTGAATACATAAAAAGCGACTGTTCAGCGACAGACAAGTCGCATCGGCTGAAAGTAGGCCAGAATGTCAGTCCATGTTGGAGCAGGTTTAGATACAGTCTAAAGCATAGATCTCAAAGTCTGTGCACAGAATTTAGCAAGGGCCTCGCACCTTCTGATGCATCAGGTAGGTGCACAATAGCATAGCCTAACCCTCTGTACTTTGGTCTATATTGATGCGGGACATAGACAGCCAGCTGATGACCAATCCATTAGTGCAATGGATGGCTGGAAGCATTTGTCTTTGCCTTTGCAATACCACAGAAGCAATGCATGGTCAATGTACAGCAATGACACACCTGTGTGAACAGCCAGGAGACCCCCCCCCCCCCCCCCCATGTTATGTTACATAGTTACATAGTTAGTACGGTCGAAAAAAGACATATGTCCATCACGTTCAACCAGGGAATTAAGGGGTAGGGGTGTGGCGCGATATTGGGGAAGGGATGAGATTTTATATTTCTTCATAAGCATTAATCTTATTTTGTCAATTAGGAACATTCAGCACCCACCCGCTATCAAGGCAGCTGCCTATCATGTCATGCCCTACCTGCACAGGTGTGCTGGCTACTCAAATGATCCAATTAAGGAGGCCATTTAGTCAGCAGCAGCAGAAGTCCTGTGCCTGGACGCTCCAACAGGGGCCAGACACAAGCAGAAGCAGAAGCAGCAGAAGCAGCAGCAGCACCACCTTTTGTTTTTTGGCTGCAGCAGCAGCAAGGCCCACAGGGCTGGCTAGCTGGCTAGCCAGCAAGCAGGTAGCAATGAAAGTAGGAATCTTTCTTTTTAACCCTGTAAGGGGGTGGTGCACTGTACCCGAAGATACTGCCATATCGGGTCAATGCATAGGGCGACGGAAGCAAGCTTCGAAATCGGCCCCCGTTCTCAAAAATCCATTTAATATATGGTCCCCAGATAGGGGACGTATCAGATATTAAACTGATAAGAACAGATACTACACTTGATCTTAGCCAAAAGGCCGAGAAGCGATAACCGTGAAAGGGGCGGGCCCAACAAGGTCCCCTTCATGGGCACTATCACTGCTTGCTGTCAGGGAGGCTGCCAGACAATTTTCCATGCACACTCTGGGCTGGGGGGCAGTCAACCACCAGTACACACAGCAGAACCTAAACCCATACCATTATTGCTAAGCAGCAAGACAGGGGCCCATTGCACTCCCACGGGGCCTTTTTAAATGCAATCCATAACCCGGATTTGCCAGGAACCCTTCTTACTCCTCCTACTTGCATGTGACACTGGGCTTAGGATCTGCATAGGAAACACACACACAAGCACACACCTACCTTTGTTGCCTGCAGATGCCTCCTTGGCTGTCCCCAAACGGTATCAAACCAACACCCACGGGAAGCTGTAAGCATAGAGGACATGCCTGCACCCCATTGGACTTACCTGTGTGGGTTAAATCCGGGTTATTTGACAACCTATGGCGGTGATGGTTCTGCTCAGGCAGAGCAGTGCTGATGCTCCTCATAAAGCTGTCGCTGCTGTGAAGGTTCTAGGTGACATCACAAATCCCTATGGTTACATACACAACAAAGCTGGGTTGTTGTTGTTTACACTCTGCAAGGCCTGTGGAAGTGAGTGACATCATAGCACTGTAGTTCTGAGGGTTCAAGATGGATGCAACAATCTCCTGTTGCTTCTATGAAGGCCGTAATAGACGACATCACCAAACAGCTCCATAGTCACATACACAGCAAAGGAGAGATGTTGTTTACACCTAGTGATGTCAGTGGTATTGAGTGACATCACAGCACAGTGCTAAGGCTCCTGGGCCTGGACACAGCAGCGGCTGCAATATCTCAACGGAGAATACGTTTATATCTATGTGTGTGTGTGCGCATATATATATATATATATATATATATATATATATATATATATATTTCTCCGCCGAAATCACTTTTAAACCCATTTCCACCTTTTTTTCCCTTCTCTTCCTCTTACTTTTTTTTCACGTTTTTTTTACGTTTTTCTCCTTTTCGCCTCTTTTCTGGGCGTATTATTCTTCTTTTTCTTCTTTTTTTTCGTCTAATGCATACCCCATCAGTGCAGCAATGCTTATTCAATACCGCCAGCAGATGGAGACACTGGGGGATAATTTTCTAAGGATTTATACTGATTTTTCCTGTCTGAATTTGTCGCACAGAAAGTTGCAGGCCAAATATGTGTGACATTTCTGCGACTTTAGCTTCTAGAGCATTTTTACAACATTATACATAGGTGCTGAATACATAAAAAGCGACTGTTCAGCGACAGACAAGTCGCATCGGCTGAAAGTAGGCCAGAATGTCAGTCCATGTTGGAGCAGGTTTAGATACAGTCTAAAGCATAGATCTCAAAGTCTGTGCACAGAATTTAGCAAGGGCCTCGCACCTTCTGATGCATCAGGTAGGTGCACAATAGCATAGCCTAACCCTCTGTACTTTGGTCTATATTGATGCGGGACATAGACAGCCAGCTGATGACCAATCCATTAGTGCAATGGATGGCTGGAAGCATTTGTCTTTGCCTTTGCAATACCACAGAAGCAATGCATGGTCAATGTACAGCAATGACACACCTGTGTGAACAGCCAGGAGACCCCCCCCCCCCCCCCCATGTTATGTTACATAGTTACATAGTTAGTACGGTCGAAAAAAGACATATGTCCATCACGTTCAACCAGGGAATTAAGGGGTAGGGGTGTGGCGCGATATTGGGGAAGGGATGAGATTTTATATTTCTTCATAAGCATTAATCTTATTTTGTCAATTAGGAACATTCAGCACCCACCCGCTATCAAGGCAGCTGCCTATCATGTCATGCCCTACCTGCACAGGTGTGCTGGCTACTCAAATGATCCAATTAAGGAGGCCATTTAGTCAGCAGCAGCAGAAGTCCTGTGCCTGGACGCTCCAACAGGGGCCAGACACAAGCAGAAGCAGAAGCAGCAGAAGCAGCAGCACCACCTTTTGTTTTTTGGCTGCAGCAGCAGCAAGGCCCACAGGGCTGGCTAGCTGGCTAGCCAGCAAGCAGGTAGCAATGAAAGTAGGAATCTTTCTTTTTAACCCTGTAAGGGGGTGGTGCACTGTACCCGAAGATACTGCCATATCGGGTCAATGCATAGGGCGACGGAAGCAAGCTTCGAAATCGGCCCCCGTTCTCAAAAATCCATTTAATATATGGTCCCCAGATAGGGGACGTATCAGATATTAAACTGATAAGAACAGATACTACACTTGATCTTAGCCAAAAGGCCGAGAAGCGATAACCGTGAAAGGGGCGGGCCCAACAAGGTCCCCTTCATGGGCACTATCACTGCTTGCTGTCAGGGAGGCTGCCAGACAATTTTCCATGCACACTCTGGGCTGGGGGGCAGTCAACCACCAGTACACACAGCAGAACCTAAACCCATACCATTATTGCTAAGCAGCAAGACAGGGGCCCATTGCACTCCCACGGGGCCTTTTTAAATGCAATCCATAACCCGGATTTGCCAGGAACCCTTCTTACTCCTCCTACTTGCATGTGACACTGGGCTTAGGATCTGCATAGGAAACACACACACAAGCACACACCTACCTTTGTTGCCTGCAGATGCCTCCTTGGCTGTCCCCAAACGGTATCAAACCAACACCCACGGGAAGCTGTAAGCATAGAGGACATGCCTGCACCCCATTGGACTTACCTGTGTGGGTTAAATCCGGGTTATTTGACAACCTATGGCGGTGATGGTTCTGCTCAGGCAGAGCAGTGCTGATGCTCCTCATAAAGCTGTCGCTGCTGTGAAGGTTCTAGGTGACATCACAAATCCCTATGGTTACATACACAACAAAGCTGGGTTGTTGTTGTTTACACTCTGCAAGGCCTGTGGAAGTGAGTGACATCATAGCACTGTAGTTCTGAGGGTTCAAGATGGATGCAACAATCTCCTGTTGCTTCTATGAAGGCCGTAATAGACGACATCACCAAACAGCTCCATAGTCACATACACAGCAAAGGAGAGATGTTGTTTACACCTAGTGATGTCAGTGGTATTGAGTGACATCACAGCACAGTGCTAAGGCTCCTGGGCCTGGACACAGCAGCGGCTGCAATATCTCAACGGAGAATACGTTTATATCTATGTGTGTGTGTGTGCGCATATATATATATATATATATATATATATATATATATATATTTCTCCGCCGAAATCACTTTTAAACCCATTTCCACCTTTTTTTCCCTTCTCTTCCTCTTACTTTTTTTTCACGTTTTTTTACGTTTTTCTCCTTTTCGCCTCTTTTCTGGGCGTATTATTCTTCTTTTTCTTCTTTTTTTTCGTCTAATGCATACCCCATCAGTGCAGCAATGCTTATTCAATACCGCCAGCAGATGGAGACACTGGGGGATAATTTTCTAAGGATTTATACTGATTTTTCCTGTCTGAATTTGTCGCACAGAAAGTTGCAGGCCAAATATGTGTGACATTTCTGCGACTTTAGCTTCTAGAGCATTTTTACAACATTATACATAGGTGCTGAATACATAAAAAGCGACTGTTCAGCGACAGACAAGTCGCATCGGCTGAAAGTAGGCCAGAATGTCAGTCCATGTTGGAGCAGGTTTAGATACAGTCTAAAGCATAGATCTCAAAGTCTGTGCACAGAATTTAGCAAGGGCCTCGCACCTTCTGATGCATCAGGTAGGTGCACAATAGCATAGCCTAACCCTCTGTACTTTGGTCTATATTGATGCGGGACATAGACAGCCAGCTGATGACCAATCCATTAGTGCAATGGATGGCTGGAAGCATTTGTCTTTGCCTTTGCAATACCACAGAAGCAATGCATGGTTAATGTACAGCAATGACACACCTGTGTGAACAGCCAGGAGACCCCCCCCCCCCCCCATGTTATGTTACATAGTTACATAGTTAGTACGGTCGAAAAAAGACATATGTCCATCACGTTCAACCAGGGAATTAAGGGGTAGGGGTGTGGCGCGATATTGGGGAAGGGATGAGATTTTATATTTCTTCATAAGCATTAATCTTATTTTGTCAATTAGGAACATTCAGCACCCACCCGCTATCAAGGCAGCTGCCTATCATGTCATGCCCTACCTGCACAGGTGTGCTGGCTACTCAAATGATCCAATTAAGGAGGCCATTTAGTCAGCAGCAGCAGAAGTCCTGTGCCTGGACGCTCCAACAGGGGCCAGACACAAGCAGAAGCAGAAGCAGCAGAAGCAGCAGCAGCACCACCTTTTGTTTTTTGGCTGCAGCAGCAGCAAGGCCCACAGGGCTGGCTAGCCAGCAAGCAGGTAGCAATGAAAGTAGGAATCTTTCTTTTTAACCCTGTAAGGGGGTGGTGCACTGTACCCGAAGATACTGCCATATCGGGTCAATGCATAGGGCGACGGAAGCAAGCTTCGAAATCGGCCCCCGTTCTCAAAAATCCATTTAATATATGGTCCCCAGATAGGGGACGTATCAGATATTAAACTGATAAGAACAGATACTACACTTGATCTTAGCCAAAAGGCCGAGAAGCGATAACCGTGAAAGGGGCGGGCCCAACAAGGTCCCCTTCATGGGCACTATCACTGCTTGCTGTCAGGGAGGCTGCCAGACAATTTTCCATGCACACTCTGGGCTGGGGGGCAGTCAACCACCAGTACACACAGCAGAACCTAAACCCATACCATTATTGCTAAGCAGCAAGACAGGGGCCCATTGCACTCCCACGGGGCCTTTTTAAATGCAATCCATAACCCGGATTTGCCAGGAACCCTTCTTACTCCTCCTACTTGCATGTGACACTGGGCTTAGGATCTGCATAGGAAACACACACACAAGCACACACCTACCTTTGTTGCCTGCAGATGCCTCCTTGGCTGTCCCCAAACGGTATCAAACCAACACCCACGGGAAGCTGTAAGCATAGAGGACATGCCTGCACCCCATTGGACTTACCTGTGTGGGTTAAATCCGGGTTATTTGACAACCTATGGCGGTGATGGTTCTGCTCAGGCAGAGCAGTGCTGATGCTCCTCATAAAGCTGTCGCTGCTGTGAAGGTTCTAGGTGACATCACAAATCCCTATGGTTACATACACAACAAAGCTGGGTTGTTGTTGTTTACACTCTGCAAGGCCTGTGGAAGTGAGTGACATCATAGCACTGTAGTTCTGAGGGTTCAAGATGGATGCAACAATCTCCTGTTGCTTCTATGAAGGCCGTAATAGACGACATCACCAAACAGCTCCATAGTCACATACACAGCAAAGGAGAGATGTTGTTTACACCTAGTGATGTCAGTGGTATTGAGTGACATCACAGCACAGTGCTAAGGCTCCTGGGCCTGGACACAGCAGCGGCTGCAATATCTCAACGGAGAATACGTTTATATCTATGTGTGTGTGTGCGCATATATATATATATATATATATATATATATATATATATATATATTTCTCCGCCGAAATCACTTTTAAACCCATTTCCACCTTTTTTTCCCTTCTCTTCCTCTTACTTTTTTTTCACGTTTTTTTACGTTTTTCTCCTTTTCGCCTCTTTTCTGGGCGTATTATTCTTCTTTTTCTTCTTTTTTTTCGTCTAATGCATACCCCATCAGTGCAGCAATGCTTATTCAATACCGCCAGCAGATGGAGACACTGGGGGATAATTTTCTAAGGATTTATACTGATTTTTCCTGTCTGAATTTGTCGCACAGAAAGTTGCAGGCCAAATATGTGTGACATTTCTGCGACTTTAGCTTCTAGAGCATTTTTACAACATTATACATAGGTGCTGAATACATAAAAAGCGACTGTTCAGCGACAGACAAGTCGCATCGGCTGAAAGTAGGCCAGAATGTCAGTCCATGTTGGAGCAGGTTTAGATACAGTCTAAAGCATAGATCTCAAAGTCTGTGCACAGAATTTAGCAAGGGCCTCGCACCTTCTGATGCATCAGGTAGGTGCACAATAGCATAGCCTAACCCTCTGTACTTTGGTCTATATTGATGCGGGACATAGACAGCCAGCTGATGACCAATCCATTAGTGCAATGGATGGCTGGAAGCATTTGTCTTTGCCTTTGCAATACCACAGAAGCAATGCATGGTCAATGTACAGCAATGACACACCTGTGTGAACAGCCAGGAGACCCCCCCCCCCCCCATGTTATGTTACATAGTTACATAGTTAGTACGGTCGAAAAAAGACATATGTCCATCACGTTCAACCAGGGAATTAAGGGGTAGGGGTGTGGCGCGATATTGGGGAAGGGATGAGATTTTATATTTCTTCATAAGCATTAATCTTATTTTGTCAATTAGGAACATTCAGCACCCACCCGCTATCAAGGCAGCTGCCTATCATGTCATGCCCTACCTGCACAGGTGTGCTGGCTACTCAAATGATCCAATTAAGGAGGCCATTTAGTCAGCAGCAGCAGAAGTCCTGTGCCTGGACGCTCCAACAGGGGCCAGACACAAGCAGAAGCAGAAGCAGCAGAAGCAGCAGCAGCACCACCTTTTGTTTTTTGGCTGCAGCAGCAGCAAGGCCCACAGGGCTGGCTAGCTGGCTAGCCAGCAAGCAGGTAGCAATGAAAGTAGGAATCTTTCTTTTTAACCCTGTAAGGGGGTGGTGCACTGTACCCGAAGATACTGCCATATCGGGTCAATGCATAGGGCGACGGAAGCAAGCTTCGAAATCGGCCCCCGTTCTCAAAAATCCATTTAATATATGGTCCCCAGATAGGGGACGTATCAGATATTAAACTGATAAGAACAGATACTACACTTGATCTTAGCCAAAAGGCCGAGAAGCGATAACCGTGAAAGGGGCGGGCCCAACAAGGTCCCCTTCATGGGCACTATCACTGCTTGCTGTCAGGGAGGCTGCCAGACAATTTTCCATGCACACTCTGGGCTGGGGGGCAGTCAACCACCAGTACACACAGCAGAACCTAAACCCATACCATTATTGCTAAGCAGCAAGACAGGGGCCCATTGCACTCCCACGGGGCCTTTTTAAATGCAATCCATAACCCGGATTTGCCAGGAACCCTTCTTACTCCTCCTACTTGCATGTGACACTGGGCTTAGGATCTGCATAGGAAACACACACACAAGCACACACCTACCTTTGTTGCCTGCAGATGCCTCCTTGGCTGTCCCCAAACGGTATCAAACCAACACCCACGGGAAGCTGTAAGCATAGAGGACATGCCTGCACCCCATTGGACTTACCTGTGTGGGTTAAATCCGGGTTATTTGACAACCTATGGCGGTGATGGTTCTGCTCAGGCAGAGCAGTGCTGATGCTCCTCATAAAGCTGTCGCTGCTGTGAAGGTTCTAGGTGACATCACAAATCCCTATGGTTACATACACAACAAAGCTGGGTTGTTGTTGTTTACACTCTGCAAGGCCTGTGGAAGTGAGTGACATCATAGCACTGTAGTTCTGAGGGTTCAAGATGGATGCAACAATCTCCTGTTGCTTCTATGAAGGCCGTAATAGACGACATCACCAAACAGCTCCATAGTCACATACACAGCAAAGGAGAGATGTTGTTTACACCTAGTGATGTCAGTGGTATTGAGTGACATCACAGCACAGTGCTAAGGCTCCTGGGCCTGGACACAGCAGCGGCTGCAATATCTCAACGGAGAATACGTTTATATCTATGTGTGTGTGTGCGCATATATATATATATATATATATATATATATATATATATATATATATATTCTCCGCCGAAATCACTTTTAAACCCATTTCCACCTTTTTTTCCCTTCTCTTCCTCTTACTTTTTTTTCACGTTTTTTTACGTTTTTCTCCTTTTCGCCTCTTTTCTGGGCGTATTATTCTTCTTTTTCTTCTTTTTTTTCGTCTAATGCATACCCCATCAGTGCAGCAATGCTTATTCAATACCGCCAGCAGATGGAGACACTGGGGGATAATTTTCTAAGGATTTATACTGATTTTTCCTGTCTGAATTTGTCGCACAGAAAGTTGCAGGCCAAATATGTGTGACATTTCTGCGACTTTAGCTTCTAGAGCATTTTTACAACATTATACATAGGTGCTGAATACATAAAAAGCGACTGTTCAGCGACAGACAAGTCGCATCGGCTGAAAGTAGGCCAGAATGTCAGTCCATGTTGGAGCAGGTTTAGATACAGTCTAAAGCATAGATCTCAAAGTCTGTGCACAGAATTTAGCAAGGGCCTCGCACCTTCTGATGCATCAGGTAGGTGCACAATAGCATAGCCTAACCCTCTGTACTTTGGTCTATATTGATGCGGGACATAGACAGCCAGCTGATGACCAATCCATTAGTGCAATGGATGGCTGGAAGCATTTGTCTTTGCCTTTGCAATACCACAGAAGCAATGCATGGTCAATGTACAGCAATGACACACCTGTGTGAACAGCCAGGAGACCCCCCCCCCCCCCCCCATGTTATGTTACATAGTTACATAGTTAGTACGGTCGAAAAAAGACATATGTCCATCACGTTCAACCAGGGAATTAAGGGGTAGGGGTGTGGCGCGATATTGGGGAAGGGATGAGATTTTATATTTCTTCATAAGCATTAATCTTATTTTGTCAATTAGGAACATTCAGCACCCACCCGCTATCAAGGCAGCTGCCTATCATGTCATGCCCTACCTGCACAGGTGTGCTGGCTACTCAAATGATCCAATTAAGGAGGCCATTTAGTCAGCAGCAGCAGAAGTCCTGTGCCTGGACGCTCCAACAGGGGCCAGACACAAGCAGAAGCAGAAGCAGCAGAAGCAGCAGCAGCACCACCTTTTTGTTTTTTGGCTGCAGCAGCAGCAAGGCCCACAGGGCTGGCTAGCTGGCTAGCCAGCAAGCAGGTAGCAATGAAAGTAGGAATCTTTCTTTTTAACCCTGTAAGGGGGTGGTGCACTGTACCCGAAGATACTGCCATATCGGGTCAATGCATAGGGCGACGGAAGCAAGCTTCGAAATCGGCCCCCGTTCTCAAAAATCCATTTAATATATGGTCCCCAGATAGGGGACGTATCAGATATTAAACTGATAAGAACAGATACTACACTTGATCTTAGCCAAAAGGCCGAGAAGCGATAACCGTGAAAGGGGCGGGCCCAACAAGGTCCCCTTCATGGGCACTATCACTGCTTGCTGTCAGGGAGGCTGCCAGACAATTTTCCATGCACACTCTGGGCTGGGGGGCAGTCAACCACCAGTACACACAGCAGAACCTAAACCCATACCATTATTGCTAAGCAGCAAGACAGGGGCCCATTGCACTCCCACGGGGCCTTTTTAAATGCAATCCATAACCCGGATTTGCCAGGAACCCTTCTTACTCCTCCTACTTGCATGTGACACTGGGCTTAGGATCTGCATAGGAAACACACACACAAGCACACACCTACCTTTGTTGCCTGCAGATGCCTCCTTGGCTGTCCCCAAACGGTATCAAACCAACACCCACGGGAAGCTGTAAGCATAGAGGACATGCCTGCACCCCATTGGACTTACCTGTGTGGGTTAAATCCGGGTTATTTGACAACCTATGGCGGTGATGGTTCTGCTCAGGCAGAGCAGTGCTGATGCTCCTCATAAAGCTGTCGCTGCTGTGAAGGTTCTAGGTGACATCACAAATCCCTATGGTTACATACACAACAAAGCTGGGTTGTTGTTGTTTACACTCTGCAAGGCCTGTGGAAGTGAGTGACATCATAGCACTGTAGTTCTGAGGGTTCAAGATGGATGCAACAATCTCCTGTTGCTTCTATGAAGGCCGTAATAGACGACATCACCAAACAGCTCCATAGTCACATACACAGCAAAGGAGAGATGTTGTTTACACCTAGTGATGTCAGTGGTATTGAGTGACATCACAGCACAGTGCTAAGGCTCCTGGGCCTGGACACAGCAGCGGCTGCAATATCTCAACGGAGAATACGTTTATATCTATGTGTGTGTGTGCGCATATATATATATATATATATATATATATATATATATATATATATATTTCTCCGCCGAAATCACTTTTAAACCCATTTCCACCTTTTTTTCCCTTCTCTTCCTCTTACTTTTTTTTCACGTTTTTTTTACGTTTTTCTCCTTTTCGCCTCTTTTCTGGGCGTATTATTCTTCTTTTTCTTCTTTTTTTTCGTCTAATGCATACCCCATCAGTGCAGCAATGCTTATTCAATACCGCCAGCAGATGGAGACACTGGGGGATAATTTTCTAAGGATTTATACTGATTTTTCCTGTCTGAATTTGTCGCACAGAAAGTTGCAGGCCAAATATGTGTGACATTTCTGCGACTTTAGCTTCTAGAGCATTTTTACAACATTATACATAGGTGCTGAATACATAAAAAGCGACTGTTCAGCGACAGACAAGTCGCATCGGCTGAAAGTAGGCCAGAATGTCAGTCCATGTTGGAGCAGGTTTAGATACAGTCTAAAGCATAGATCTCAAAGTCTGTGCACAGAATTTAGCAAGGGCCTCGCACCTTCTGATGCATCAGGTAGGTGCACAATAGCATAGCCTAACCCTCTGTACTTTGGTCTATATTGATGCGGGACATAGACAGCCAGCTGATGACCAATCCATTAGTGCAATGGATGGCTGGAAGCATTTGTCTTTGCCTTTGCAATACCACAGAAGCAATGCATGGTCAATGTACAGCAATGACACACCTGTGTGAACAGCCAGGAGACCCCCCCCCCCCCCCCCCATGTTATGTTACATAGTTACATAGTTAGTACGGTCGAAAAAAGACATATGTCCATCACGTTCAACCAGGGAATTAAGGGGTAGGGGTGTGGCGCGATATTGGGGAAGGGATGAGATTTTATATTTCTTCATAAGCATTAATCTTATTTTGTCAATTAGGAACATTCAGCACCCACCCGCTATCAAGGCAGCTGCCTATCATGTCATGCCCTACCTGCACAGGTGTGCTGGCTACTCAAATGATCCAATTAAGGAGGCCATTTAGTCAGCAGCAGCAGAAGTCCTGTGCCTGGACGCTCCAACAGGGGCCAGACACAAGCAGAAGCAGAAGCAGCAGAAGCAGCAGCAGCACCACCTTTTGTTTTTTGGCTGCAGCAGCAGCAAGGCCCACAGGGCTGGCTAGCTGGCTAGCCAGCAAGCAGGTAGCAATGAAAGTAGGAATCTTTCTTTTTAACCCTGTAAGGGGGTGGTGCACTGTACCCGAAGATACTGCCATATCGGGTCAATGCATAGGGCGACGGAAGCAAGCTTCGAAATCGGCCCCCGTTCTCAAAAATCCATTTAATATATGGTCCCCAGATAGGGGACGTATCAGATATTAAACTGATAAGAACAGATACTACACTTGATCTTAGCCAAAAGGCCGAGAAGCGATAACCGTGAAAGGGGCGGGCCCAACAAGGTCCCCTTCATGGGCACTATCACTGCTTGCTGTCAGGGAGGCTGCCAGACAATTTTCCATGCACACTCTGGGCTGGGGGGCAGTCAACCACCAGTACACACAGCAGAACCTAAACCCATACCATTATTGCTAAGCAGCAAGACAGGGGCCCATTGCACTCCCACGGGGCCTTTTTAAATGCAATCCATAACCCGGATTTGCCAGGAACCCTTCTTACTCCTCCTACTTGCATGTGACACTGGGCTTAGGATCTGCATAGGAAACACACACACAAGCACACACCTACCTTTGTTGCCTGCAGATGCCTCCTTGGCTGTCCCCAAACGGTATCAAACCAACACCCACGGGAAGCTGTAAGCATAGAGGACATGCCTGCACCCCATTGGACTTACCTGTGTGGGTTAAATCCGGGTTATTTGACAACCTATGGCGGTGATGGTTCTGCTCAGGCAGAGCAGTGCTGATGCTCCTCATAAAGCTGTCGCTGCTGTGAAGGTTCTAGGTGACATCACAAATCCCTATGGTTACATACACAACAAAGCTGGGTTGTTGTTGTTTACACTCTGCAAGGCCTGTGGAAGTGAGTGACATCATAGCACTGTAGTTCTGAGGGTTCAAGATGGATGCAACAATCTCCTGTTGCTTCTATGAAGGCCGTAATAGACGACATCACCAAACAGCTCCATAGTCACATACACAGCAAAGGAGAGATGTTGTTTACACCTAGTGATGTCAGTGGTATTGAGTGACATCACAGCACAGTGCTAAGGCTCCTGGGCCTGGACACAGCAGCGGCTGCAATATCTCAACGGAGAATACGTTTATATCTATGTGTGTGTGTGCGCATATATATATATATATATATATATATATATATATATATATATATTTCTCCGCCGAAATCACTTTTAAACCCATTTCCACCTTTTTTTCCCTTCTCTTCCTCTTACTTTTTTTTCACGTTTTTTTACGTTTTTCTCCTTTTCGCCTCTTTTCTGGGCGTATTATTCTTCTTTTTCTTCTTTTTTTTCGTCTAATGCATACCCCATCAGTGCAGCAATGCTTATTCAATACCGCCAGCAGATGGAGACACTGGGGGATAATTTTCTAAGGATTTATACTGATTTTTCCTGTCTGAATTTGTCGCACAGAAAGTTGCAGGCCAAATATGTGTGACATTTCTGCGACTTTAGCTTCTAGAGCATTTTTACAACATTATACATAGGTGCTGAATACATAAAAAGCGACTGTTCAGCGACAGACAAGTCGCATCGGCTGAAAGTAGGCCAGAATGTCAGTCCATGTTGGAGCAGGTTTAGATACAGTCTAAAGCATAGATCTCAAAGTCTGTGCACAGAATTTAGCAAGGGCCTCGCACCTTCTGATGCATCAGGTAGGTGCACAATAGCATAGCCTAACCCTCTGTACTTTGGTCTATATTGATGCGGGACATAGACAGCCAGCTGATGACCAATCCATTAGTGCAATGGATGGCTGGAAGCATTTGTCTTTGCCTTTGCAATACCACAGAAGCAATGCATGGTTAATGTACAGCAATGACACACCTGTGTGAACAGCCAGGAGACCCCCCCCCCCCCCCATGTTATGTTACATAGTTACATAGTTAGTACGGTCGAAAAAAGACATATGTCCATCACGTTCAACCAGGGAATTAAGGGGTAGGGGTGTGGCGCGATATTGGGGAAGGGATGAGATTTTATATTTCTTCATAAGCATTAATCTTATTTTGTCAATTAGGAACATTCAGCACCCACCCGCTATCAAGGCAGCTGCCTATCATGTCATGCCCTACCTGCACAGGTGTGCTGG
>NW_026608652.1:0-58707 GCF_029499605.1 Hyla sarda
TATTGAATAAGCATTGCTGCACTGATGGGGTATGCATTAGACGAAAAAAAAGAAGAAAAAGAAGAATAATACGCCCAGAAAAGAGGCGAAAAGGAGAAAAACGTAAAAAAACGTGAAAAAAAAGTAAGAGGAAGAGAAGGGAAAAAAAGGTGGAAATGGGTTTAAAAGTGATTTCGGCGGAGAAATATATATATATATATATATATATATATATATATATATATATATATACGCGCACACACACACATATATATAAACGTATTCTCCGTTGAGATATTGCAGCCGCTGCTGTGTCCAGGCCCAGGAGCCTTAGCACTGTGCTGTGATGTCACTCAATACCACTGACATCACTAGGTGTAAACAACATCTCTCCTTTGCTGTGTATGTGACTATGGAGCTGTTTGGTGATGTCGTCTATTATGGCCTTCATAGAAGCAACAGGAGATTGTTGCATCCATCTAGAACCCTCAGAACTACAGTGCTATGATGTCACTCACTTCCACAGGCCTTGCAGAGTGTAAACAACAACAACCCAGCTTTGTTGTGTATGTAACCATAGGGATTTGTGATGTCACCTAGAACCTTCACAGCAGCGACAGCTTTATGAGGAGCATCAGCACTGCTCTGCCTGAGCAGAACCATCACCGCCATAGGTTGTCAAATAACCCGGGTTTAACCCACACAGGTAAGTCCAATGGGGTGCAGGCATGTCCTCTATGCTTACAGCTTCCCGTGGGTGTTGGTTTGATACCGTTTGGGGACAGCCAAGGAGGCATCTGCAGGCAACAAAGGTAGGTGTGTGCTTGTGTGTGTGTTTCCTATGCAGATCCTAAGCCCAGTGTCACATGCAAGTAGGAGGAGTAAGAAGGGTTCCTGGCAAATCCGGGTTATGGATTGCATTTAAAAAGGCCCCGTGGGAGTGCAATGGGCCCCTGTCTTGCTGCTTAGCAATAATGGTATGGGTTTAGGTTCTGCTGTGTGTACTGGTGGTTGACTGCCCCCCAGCCCAGAGTGTGCATGGAAAATTGTCTGGCAGCCTCCCTGACAGCAAGCAGTGATAGTGCCCCATGAAGGGGACCTTGTTGGGCCCGCCCCTTTCACGGTTATCGCTTCTCGGCCTTTTGGCTAAGATCAAGTGTAGTATCTGTTCTTATCAGTTTAATATCTGATACGTCCCCTATCTGGGGACCATATATTAAATGGATTTTTGAGAACGGGGGCCGATTTCGAAGCTTGCTTCCGTCGCCCTATGCATTGACCCGATATGGCAGTATCTTCGGGTACAGTGCACCACCCCCTTACAGGGTTAAAAAGAAAGATTCCTACTTTCATTGCTACCTGCTTGCTGGCTAGCCAGCTAGCCAGCCCTGTGGGCCTTGCTGCTGCTGCTGCTGCAGCCAAAAAAACAAAAGGTGGTGCTGCTGCTGCTTCTGCTTCTGCTTGTGTCTGGCCGCTGTTGGAGCGTCCAGGCACAGGACTTCTGCTGCTGCTGACTAAATGGCCTCCTTAATTGGATCATTTGAGTAGCCAGCACACCTGTGCAGGTAGGGCATGACATGATAGGCAGCTGCCTTGATAGCGGGTGGGTGCTGAATGTTCCTAATTGACAAAATAAGATTAATGCTTATGAAGAAATATAAAATCTCATCCCTTCCCCAATATCGCGCCACACCCCTACCCCTTAATTTCCTGGTTGAACTTGATGGACATATGTCTTTTTTCGACCGTACTAACTATGTAACTATGTAACATAACATGGGGGGGGGGGGGTCTCCTGGCTGTTCACACAGGTGTGTCATTGCTGTACATTGACCATGCATTGCTTCTGTGGTATTGCAAAGGCAAAGACAAATGCTTCCAGCCATCCATTGCACTAATGGATTGGTCATCAGCTGGCTGTCTATGTCCCGCATCAATATAGACCAAAGTACAGAGGGTTAGGCTATGCTATTGTGCACCTACCTGATGCATCAGAAGGTGCGAGGCCCTTGCTAAATTCTGTGCACAGACTTTGAGATCTATGCTTTAGACTGTATCTAAACCTGCTCCAACATGGACTGACATTCTGGCCTACTTTCAGCCGATGCGACTTGTCTGTCGCTGAACAGTCGCTTTTTATGTATTCAGCACCTATGTATAATGTTGTAAAAATGCTCTAGAAGCTAAAGTCGCAGAAATGTCACACATATTTGGCCTGCAACTTTCTGTGCGACAAATTCAGACAGGAAAAATCAGTATAAATCCTTAGAAAATTATCCCCCAGTGTCTCCATCTGCTGGCGGTATTGAATAAGCATTGCTGCACTGATGGGGTATGCATTAGACGAAAAAAAAAGAAGAAAAAGAAGAATAATACGCCCAGAAAAGAGGCGAAAAGGAGAAAAACGTAAAAAAACGTGAAAAAAAAGTAAGAGGAAGAGAAGGGAAAAAAAGGTGGAAATGGGTTTAAAAGTGATTTCGGCGGAGAAATATATATATATATATATATATATATATATATATACGCGCACACACACACATATATATAAACGTATTCTCCGTTGAGATATTGCAGCCGCTGCTGTGTCCAGGCCCA
Source organism: Hyla sarda (assembly GCF_029499605.1). Taxonomy (NCBI): domain Eukaryota; kingdom Metazoa; phylum Chordata; class Amphibia; order Anura; family Hylidae; genus Hyla; species Hyla sarda. The sequence continues at coordinate 2,575 of NW_026608652.1, forward strand.
GGAGCCTTAGCACTGTGCTGTGATGTCACTCAATACCACTGACATCACTAGGTGTAAACAACATCTCTCCTTTGCTGTGTATGTGACTATGGAGCTGTTTGGTGATGTCGTCTATTATGGCCTTCATAGAAGCAACAGGAGATTGTTGCATCCATCTAGAACCCTCAGAACTACAGTGCTATGATGTCACTCACTTCCACAGGCCTTGCAGAGTGTAAACAACAACAACCCAGCTTTGTTGTGTATGTAACCATAGGGATTTGTGATGTCACCTAGAACCTTCACAGCAGCGACAGCTTTATGAGGAGCATCAGCACTGCTCTGCCTGAGCAGAACCATCACCGCCATAGGTTGTCAAATAACCCGGGTTTAACCCACACAGGTAAGTCCAATGGGGTGCAGGCATGTCCTCTATGCTTACAGCTTCCCGTGGGTGTTGGTTTGATACCGTTTGGGGACAGCCAAGGAGGCATCTGCAGGCAACAAAGGTAGGTGTGTGCTTGTGTGTGTGTTTCCTATGCAGATCCTAAGCCCAGTGTCACATGCAAGTAGGAGGAGTAAGAAGGGTTCCTGGCAAATCCGGGTTATGGATTGCATTTAAAAAGGCCCCGTGGGAGTGCAATGGGCCCCTGTCTTGCTGCTTAGCAATAATGGTATGGGTTTAGGTTCTGCTGTGTGTACTGGTGGTTGACTGCCCCCCAGCCCAGAGTGTGCATGGAAAATTGTCTGGCAGCCTCCCTGACAGCAAGCAGTGATAGTGCCCATGAAGGGGACCTTGTTGGGCCCGCCCCTTTCACGGTTATCGCTTCTCGGCCTTTTGGCTAAGATCAAGTGTAGTATCTGTTCTTATCAGTTTAATATCTGATACGTCCCCTATCTGGGGGACCATATATTAAATGGATTTTTGAGAACGGGGGCCGATTTCGAAGCTTGCTTCCGTCGCCCTATGCATTGACCCGATATGGCAGTATCTTCGGGTACAGTGCACCACCCCCTTACAGGGTTAAAAAGAAAGATTCCTACTTTCATTGCTACCTGCTTGCTGGCTAGCCAGCTAGCCAGCCCTGTGGGCCTTGCTGCTGCTGCTGCTGCAGCCAAAAAACAAAAGGTGGTGCTGCTGCTGCTTCTGCTTCTGCTTGTGTCTGGCCGCTGTTGGAGCGTCCAGGCACAGGACTTCTGCTGCTGCTGACTAAATGGCCTCCTTAATTGGATCATTTGAGTAGCCAGCACACCTGTGCAGGTAGGGCATGACATGATAGGCAGCTGCCTTGATAGCGGGTGGGTGCTGAATGTTCCTAATTGACAAAATAAGATTAATGCTTATGAAGAAATATAAAATCTCATCCCTTCCCCAATATCGCGCCACACCCCTACCCCTTAATTCCCTGGTTGAACTTGATGGACATATGTCTTTTTTCGACCGTACTAACTATGTAACTATGTAACATAACATGGGGGGGGGGGGTCTCCTGGCTGTTCACACAGGTGTGTCATTGCTGTACATTGACCATGCATTGCTTCTGTGGTATTGCAAAGGCAAAGACAAATGCTTCCAGCCATCCATTGCACTAATGGATTGGTCATCAGCTGGCTGTCTATGTCCCGCATCAATATAGACCAAAGTACAGAGGGTTAGGCTATGCTATTGTGCACCTACCTGATGCATCAGAAGGTGCGAGGCCCTTGCTAAATTCTGTGCACAGACTTTGAGATCTATGCTTTAGACTGTATCTAAACCTGCTCCAACATGGACTGACATTCTGGCCTACTTTCAGCCGATGCGACTTGTCTGTCGCTGAACAGTCGCTTTTTATGTATTCAGCACCTATGTATAATGTTGTAAAAATGCTCTAGAAGCTAAAGTCGCAGAAATGTCACACATATTTGGCCTGCAACTTTCTGTGCGACAAATTCAGACAGGAAAAATCAGTATAAATCCTTAGAAAATTATCCCCCAGTGTCTCCATCTGCTGGCGGTATTGAATAAGCATTGCTGCACTGATGGGGTATGCATTAGACGAAAAAAAAGAAGAAAAAGAAGAATAATACGCCCAGAAAAGAGGCGAAAAGGAGAAAAACGTAAAAAAACGTGAAAAAAAAGTAAGAGGAAGAGAAGGGAAAAAAAGGTGGAAATGGGTTTAAAAGTGATTTCGGCGGAGAAATATATATATATATATATATATATATATATATATATATATATATATATACGCGCACACACACACATATATATAAACGTATTCTCCGTTGAGATATTGCAGCCGCTGCTGTGTCCAGGCCCAGGAGCCTTAGCACTGTGCTGTGATGTCACTCAATACCACTGACATCACTAGGTGTAAACAACATCTCTCCTTTGCTGTGTATGTGACTATGGAGCTGTTTGGTGATGTCGTCTATTATGGCCTTCATAGAAGCAACAGGAGATTGTTGCATCCATCTAGAACCCTCAGAACTACAGTGCTATGATGTCACTCACTTCCACAGGCCTTGCAGAGTGTAAACAACAACAACCCAGCTTTGTTGTGTATGTAACCATAGGGATTTGTGATGTCACCTAGAACCTTCACAGCAGCGACAGCTTTATGAGGAGCATCAGCACTGCTCTGCCTGAGCAGAACCATCACCGCCATAGGTTGTCAAATAACCCGGGTTTAACCCACACAGGTAAGTCCAATGGGGTGCAGGCATGTCCTCTATGCTTACAGCTTCCCGTGGGTGTTGGTTTGATACCGTTTGGGGACAGCCAAGGAGGCATCTGCAGGCAACAAAGGTAGGTGTGTGCTTGTGTGTGTGTTTCCTATGCAGATCCTAAGCCCAGTGTCACATGCAAGTAGGAGGAGTAAGAAGGGTTCCTGGCAAATCCGGGTTATGGATTGCATTTAAAAAGGCCCCGTGGGAGTGCAATGGGCCCCTGTCTTGCTGCTTAGCAATAATGGTATGGGTTTAGGTTCTGCTGTGTGTACTGGTGGTTGACTGCCCCCCAGCCCAGAGTGTGCATGGAAAATTGTCTGGCAGCCTCCCTGACAGCAAGCAGTGATAGTGCCCATGAAGGGGACCTTGTTGGGCCCGCCCCTTTCACGGTTATCGCTTCTCGGCCTTTTGGCTAAGATCAAGTGTAGTATCTGTTCTTATCAGTTTAATATCTGATACGTCCCCTATCTGGGGACCATATATTAAATGGATTTTTGAGAACGGGGGCCGATTTCGAAGCTTGCTTCCGTCGCCCTATGCATTGACCCGATATGGCAGTATCTTCGGGTACAGTGCACCACCCCCTTACAGGGTTAAAAAGAAAGATTCCTACTTTCATTGCTACCTGCTTGCTGGCTAGCCAGCTAGCCAGCCCTGTGGGCCTTGCTGCTGCTGCTGCTGCTGCAGCCAAAAAACAAAAGGTGGTGCTGCTGCTGCTTCTGCTTCTGCTTGTGTCTGGCCGCTGTTGGAGCGTCCAGGCACAGGACTTCTGCTGCTGCTGACTAAATGGCCTCCTTAATTGGATCATTTGAGTAGCCAGCACACCTGTGCAGGTAGGGCATGACATGATAGGCAGCTGCCTTGATAGCGGGTGGGTGCTGAATGTTCCTAATTGACAAAATAAGATTAATGCTTATGAAGAAATATAAAATCTCATCCCTTCCCCAATATCGCGCCACACCCCTACCCCTTAATTCCCTGGTTGAACTTGATGGACATATGTCTTTTTTCGACCGTACTAACTATGTAACTATGTAACATAACATGGGGGGGGGGGGGTCTCCTGGCTGTTCACACAGGTGTGTCATTGCTGTACATTGACCATGCATTGCTTCTGTGGTATTGCAAAGGCAAAGACAAATGCTTCCAGCCATCCATTGCACTAATGGATTGGTCATCAGCTGGCTGTCTATGTCCCGCATCAATATAGACCAAAGTACAGAGGGTTAGGCTATGCTATTGTGCACCTACCTGATGCATCAGAAGGTGCGAGGCCCTTGCTAAATTCTGTGCACAGACTTTGAGATCTATGCTTTAGACTGTATCTAAACCTGCTCCAACATGGACTGACATTCTGGCCTACTTTCAGCCGATGCGACTTGTCTGTCGCTGAACAGTCGCTTTTTATGTATTCAGCACCTATGTATAATGTTGTAAAAATGCTCTAGAAGCTAAAGTCGCAGAAATGTCACACATATTTGGCCTGCAACTTTCTGTGCGACAAATTCAGACAGGAAAAATCAGTATAAATCCTTAGAAAATTATCCCCCAGTGTCTCCATCTGCTGGCGGTATTGAATAAGCATTGCTGCACTGATGGGGTATGCATTAGACGAAAAAAAAGAAGAAAAAGAAGAATAATACGCCCAGAAAAGAGGCGAAAAGGAGAAAAACGTAAAAAAACGTGAAAAAAAAGTAAGAGGAAGAGAAGGGAAAAAAAGGTGGAAATGGGTTTAAAAGTGATTTCGGCGGAGAAATATATATATATATATATATATATATATATATATATATATATATATATACGCGCACACACACACATATATATAAACGTATTCTCCGTTGAGATATTGCAGCCGCTGCTGTGTCCAGGCCCAGGAGCCTTAGCACTGTGCTGTGATGTCACTCAATACCACTGACATCACTAGGTGTAAACAACATCTCTCCTTTGCTGTGTATGTGACTATGGAGCTGTTTGGTGATGTCGTCTATTATGGCCTTCATAGAAGCAACAGGAGATTGTTGCATCCATCTAGAACCCTCAGAACTACAGTGCTATGATGTCACTCACTTCCACAGGCCTTGCAGAGTGTAAACAACAACAACCCAGCTTTGTTGTGTATGTAACCATAGGGATTTGTGATGTCACCTAGAACCTTCACAGCAGCGACAGCTTTATGAGGAGCATCAGCACTGCTCTGCCTGAGCAGAACCATCACCGCCATAGGTTGTCAAATAACCCGGGTTTAACCCACACAGGTAAGTCCAATGGGGTGCAGGCATGTCCTCTATGCTTACAGCTTCCCGTGGGTGTTGGTTTGATACCGTTTGGGGACAGCCAAGGAGGCATCTGCAGGCAACAAAGGTAGGTGTGTGCTTGTGTGTGTGTTTCCTATGCAGATCCTAAGCCCAGTGTCACATGCAAGTAGGAGGAGTAAGAAGGGTTCCTGGCAAATCCGGGTTATGGATTGCATTTAAAAAGGCCCCGTGGGAGTGCAATGGGCCCCTGTCTTGCTGCTTAGCAATAATGGTATGGGTTTAGGTTCTGCTGTGTGTACTGGTGGTTGACTGCCCCCCAGCCCAGAGTGTGCATGGAAAATTGTCTGGCAGCCTCCCTGACAGCAAGCAGTGATAGTGCCCATGAAGGGGACCTTGTTGGGCCCGCCCCTTTCACGGTTATCGCTTCTCGGCCTTTTGGCTAAGATCAAGTGTAGTATCTGTTCTTATCAGTTTTCATGCTGGTGGGGATGGGTGCTGCATGGAGGATGCAGGTGTACCAGGGCTTTCCGGGGCTGGTTCTGAGGAATCAGCTCGACGGCTGCCCCGATGTGACCTGTTCCCTCCGGGTCTCGCCATGAGGCTGAGAGGGTCTAGAGCCGAGGTACTTTTGTGCCTCGGGGAGTGGTGACCCCGAGGTGCCGAAACTCACTGGGAGAATAGACTCACTGAGTTGAAGCACGGGCACCATAATCTCTTCACCTTGTGGCACTCACCTCTTGATTCCCGGCCTTCTGGCTAGGATCAGAGAAATTTTTATAGATCCGGCCGGATGTCCGGGCAGTATATCTGCACACATTCACTTATTTATTTCTTTTTTGTCTCACTGTGTCACTTTTTGCGTGTTGTGTGTTCACAGGATTGGTCAGGATGCGGTAGCCCTTCTGGGTGTCCCTCCTGGCGGTCTAGGGGAGGTGTGTGTGGCCATTAGGTTCCGCACCTCCCTGCAAACACCCCGGGTACTCCTGCTTTGGCAGGGTACCTACCGTAATCGGCTCTGCGGGCAGATACCTTGGCTAACGCCAAGGGGGATGCCGGGAGCATTTGTGGTCCCCTAGTAGCTTCGGCGAAAAGGGACATCGAACCTGGAACCTCGCAGGTACCTTTTGGTCCGGAGGCGAAGGGTAAGGTTTGTTGGGGGGCCTCTCTCCTATCGGAGAAGGGCTTGCGATAGACCGCATCCTTTGTGCACGTTTTTTTAGTGTAACACGTTTGCACTTTTTCTTGCACTTTGGGTGAATCGAAAGCACGTTCCTCGGCTTTAGATAAAAAAAAAAAAAAAAAAAAATCTGTTCTTATCAGTTTAATATCTGATACGTCCCCTATCTGGGGACCATATATTAAATGGATTTTTGAGAACGGGGGCCGATTTCGAAGCTTGCTTCCGTCGCCCTATGCATTGACCCGATATGGCAGTATCTTCGGGTACAGTGCACCACCCCCTTACAGGGTTAAAAAGAAAGATTCCTACTTTCATTGCTACCTGCTTGCTGGCTAGCCAGCTAGCCAGCCCTGTGGGCCTTGCTGCTGCTGCTGCTGCAGCCAAAAAACAAAAGGTGGTGCTGCTGCTGCTTCTGCTTCTGCTTGTGTCTGGCCGCTGTTGGAGCGTCCAGGCACAGGACTTCTGCTGCTGCTGACTAAATGGCCTCCTTAATTGGATCATTTGAGTAGCCAGCACACCTGTGCAGGTAGGGCATGACATGATAGGCAGCTGCCTTGATAGCGGGTGGGTGCTGAATGTTCCTAATTGACAAAATAAGATTAATGCTTATGAAGAAATATAAAATCTCATCCCTTCCCCAATATCGCGCCACACCCCTACCCCTTAATTCCCTGGTTGAACTTGATGGACATATGTCTTTTTTCGACCGTACTAACTATGTAACTATGTAACATAACATGGGGGGGGGGGGGGTCTCCTGGCTGTTCACACAGGTGTGTCATTGCTGTACATTGACCATGCATTGCTTCTGTGGTATTGCAAAGGCAAAGACAAATGCTTCCAGCCATCCATTGCACTAATGGATTGGTCATCAGCTGGCTGTCTATGTCCCGCATCAATATAGACCAAAGTACAGAGGGTTAGGCTATGCTATTGTGCACCTACCTGATGCATCAGAAGGTGCGAGGCCCTTGCTAAATTCTGTGCACAGACTTTGAGATCTATGCTTTAGACTGTATCTAAACCTGCTCCAACATGGACTGACATTCTGGCCTACTTTCAGCCGATGCGACTTGTCTGTCGCTGAACAGTCGCTTTTTATGTATTCAGCACCTATGTATAATGTTGTAAAAATGCTCTAGAAGCTAAAGTCGCAGAAATGTCACACATATTTGGCCTGCAACTTTCTGTGCGACAAATTCAGACAGGAAAAATCAGTATAAATCCTTAGAAAATTATCCCCCAGTGTCTCCATCTGCTGGCGGTATTGAATAAGCATTGCTGCACTGATGGGGTATGCATTAGACGAAAAAAAAGAAGAAAAAGAAGAATAATACGCCCAGAAAAGAGGCGAAAAGGAGAAAAACGTAAAAAAACGTGAAAAAAAAGTAAGAGGAAGAGAAGGGAAAAAAAGGTGGAAATGGGTTTAAAAGTGATTTCGGCGGAGAAATATATATATATATATATATATATATATATATATATATATATATACGCGCACACACGCACATATATATAAACGTATTCTCCGTTGAGATATTGCAGCCGCTGCTGTGTCCAGGCCCAGGAGCCTTAGCACTGTGCTGTGATGTCACTCAATACCACTGACATCACTAGGTGTAAACAACATCTCTCCTTTGCTGTGTATGTGACTATGGAGCTGTTTGGTGATGTCGTCTATTATGGCCTTCATAGAAGCAACAGGAGATTGTTGCATCCATCTAGAACCCTCAGAACTACAGTGCTATGATGTCACTCACTTCCACAGGCCTTGCAGAGTGTAAACAACAACAACCCAGCTTTGTTGTGTATGTAACCATAGGGATTTGTGATGTCACCTAGAACCTTCACAGCAGCGACAGCTTTATGAGGAGCATCAGCACTGCTCTGCCTGAGCAGAACCATCACCGCCATAGGTTGTCAAATAACCCGGGTTTAACCCACACAGGTAAGTCCAATGGGGTGCAGGCATGTCCTCTATGCTTACAGCTTCCCGTGGGTGTTGGTTTGATACCGTTTGGGGACAGCCAAGGAGGCATCTGCAGGCAACAAAGGTAGGTGTGTGCTTGTGTGTGTGTTTCCTATGCAGATCCTAAGCCCAGTGTCACATGCAAGTAGGAGGAGTAAGAAGGGTTCCTGGCAAATCCGGGTTATGGATTGCATTTAAAAAGGCCCCGTGGGAGTGCAATGGGCCCCTGTCTTGCTGCTTAGCAATAATGGTATGGGTTTAGGTTCTGCTGTGTGTACTGGTGGTTGACTGCCCCCCAGCCCAGAGTGTGCATGGAAAATTGTCTGGCAGCCTCCCTGACAGCAAGCAGTGATAGTGCCCATGAAGGGGACCTTGTTGGGCCCGCCCCTTTCACGGTTATCGCTTCTCGGCCTTTTGGCTAAGATCAAGTGTAGTATCTGTTCTTATCAGTTTAATATCTGATACGTCCCCTATCTGGGGACCATATATTAAATGGATTTTTGAGAACGGGGGCCGATTTCGAAGCTTGCTTCCGTCGCCCTATGCATTGACCCGATATGGCAGTATCTTCGGGTACAGTGCACCACCCCCTTACAGGGTTAAAAAGAAAGATTCCTACTTTCATTGCTACCTGCTTGCTGGCTAGCCAGCTAGCCAGCCCTGTGGGCCTTGCTGCTGCTGCTGCTGCAGCCAAAAAACAAAAGGTGGTGCTGCTGCTGCTTCTGCTTCTGCTTGTGTCTGGCCGCTGTTGGAGCGTCCAGGCACAGGACTTCTGCTGCTGCTGACTAAATGGCCTCCTTAATTGGATCATTTGAGTAGCCAGCACACCTGTGCAGGTAGGGCATGACATGATAGGCAGCTGCCTTGATAGCGGGTGGGTGCTGAATGTTCCTAATTGACAAAATAAGATTAATGCTTATGAAGAAATATAAAATCTCATCCCTTCCCCAATATCGCGCCACACCCCTACCCCTTAATTCCCTGGTTGAACTTGATGGACATATGTCTTTTTTCGACCGTACTAACTATGTAACTATGTAACATAACATGGGGGGGGGGGGGTCTCCTGGCTGTTCACACAGGTGTGTCATTGCTGTACATTGACCATGCATTGCTTCTGTGGTATTGCAAAGGCAAAGACAAATGCTTCCAGCCATCCATTGCACTAATGGATTGGTCATCAGCTGGCTGTCTATGTCCCGCATCAATATAGACCAAAGTACAGAGGGTTAGGCTATGCTATTGTGCACCTACCTGATGCATCAGAAGGTGCGAGGCCCTTGCTAAATTCTGTGCACAGACTTTGAGATCTATGCTTTAGACTGTATCTAAACCTGCTCCAACATGGACTGACATTCTGGCCTACTTTCAGCCGATGCGACTTGTCTGTCGCTGAACAGTCGCTTTTTATGTATTCAGCACCTATGTATAATGTTGTAAAAATGCTCTAGAAGCTAAAGTCGCAGAAATGTCACACATATTTGGCCTGCAACTTTCTGTGCGACAAATTCAGACAGGAAAAATCAGTATAAATCCTTAGAAAATTATCCCCCAGTGTCTCCATCTGCTGGCGGTATTGAATAAGCATTGCTGCACTGATGGGGTATGCATTAGACGAAAAAAAAGAAGAAAAAGAAGAATAATACGCCCAGAAAAGAGGCGAAAAGGAGAAAAACGTAAAAAAACGTGAAAAAAAAGTAAGAGGAAGAGAAGGGAAAAAAAGGTGGAAATGGGTTTAAAAGTGATTTCGGCGGAGAAATATATATATATATATATATATATATATATATATATATATATATACATACGCGCACACACACACATATATATAAACGTATTCTCCGTTGAGATATTGCAGCCGCTGCTGTGTCCAGGCCCAGGAGCCTTAGCACTGTGCTGTGATGTCACTCAATACCACTGACATCACTAGGTGTAAACAACATCTCTCCTTTGCTGTGTATGTGACTATGGAGCTGTTTGGTGATGTCGTCTATTATGGCCTTCATAGAAGCAACAGGAGATTGTTGCATCCATCTAGAACCCTCAGAACTACAGTGCTATGATGTCACTCACTTCCACAGGCCTTGCAGAGTGTAAACAACAACAACCCAGCTTTGTTGTGTATGTAACCATAGGGATTTGTGATGTCACCTAGAACCTTCACAGCAGCGACAGCTTTATGAGGAGCATCAGCACTGCTCTGCCTGAGCAGAACCATCACCGCCATAGGTTGTCAAATAACCCGGGTTTAACCCACACAGGTAAGTCCAATGGGGTGCAGGCATGTCCTCTATGCTTACAGCTTCCCGTGGGTGTTGGTTTGATACCGTTTGGGGACAGCCAAGGAGGCATCTGCAGGCAACAAAGGTAGGTGTGTGCTTGTGTGTGTGTTTCCTATGCAGATCCTAAGCCCAGTGTCACATGCAAGTAGGAGGAGTAAGAAGGGTTCCTGGCAAATCCGGGTTATGGATTGCATTTAAAAAGGCCCCGTGGGAGTGCAATGGGCCCCTGTCTTGCTGCTTAGCAATAATGGTATGGGTTTAGGTTCTGCTGTGTGTACTGGTGGTTGACTGCCCCCCAGCCCAGAGTGTGCATGGAAAATTGTCTGGCAGCCTCCCTGACAGCAAGCAGTGATAGTGCCCATGAAGGGGACCTTGTTGGGCCCGCCCCTTTCACGGTTATCGCTTCTCGGCCTTTTGGCTAAGATCAAGTGTAGTATCTGTTCTTATCAGTTTAATATCTGATACGTCCCCTATCTGGGGACCATATATTAAATGGATTTTTGAGAACGGGGGCCGATTTCGAAGCTTGCTTCCGTCGCCCTATGCATTGACCCGATATGGCAGTATCTTCGGGTACAGTGCACCACCCCCTTACAGGGTTAAAAAGAAAGATTCCTACTTTCATTGCTACCTGCTTGCTGGCTAGCCAGCTAGCCAGCCCTGTGGGCCTTGCTGCTGCTGCTGCTGCTGCAGCCAAAAAACAAAAGGTGGTGCTGCTGCTGCTTCTGCTTCTGCTTGTGTCTGGCCGCTGTTGGAGCGTCCAGGCACAGGACTTCTGCTGCTGCTGACTAAATGGCCTCCTTAATTGGATCATTTGAGTAGCCAGCACACCTGTGCAGGTAGGGCATGACATGATAGGCAGCTGCCTTGATAGCGGGTGGGTGCTGAATGTTCCTAATTGACAAAATAAGATTAATGCTTATGAAGAAATATAAAATCTCATCCCTTCCCCAATATCGCGCCACACCCCTACCCCTTAATTCCCTGGTTGAACTTGATGGACATATGTCTTTTTTCGACCGTACTAACTATGTAACTATGTAACATAACATGGGGGGGGGGGTCTCCTGGCTGTTCACACAGGTGTGTCATTGCTGTACATTGACCATGCATTGCTTCTGTGGTATTGCAAAGGCAAAGACAAATGCTTCCAGCCATCCATTGCACTAATGGATTGGTCATCAGCTGGCTGTCTATGTCCCGCATCAATATAGACCAAAGTACAGAGGGTTAGGCTATGCTATTGTGCACCTACCTGATGCATCAGAAGGTGCGAGGCCCTTGCTAAATTCTGTGCACAGACTTTGAGATCTATGCTTTAGACTGTATCTAAACCTGCTCCAACATGGACTGACATTCTGGCCTACTTTCAGCCGATGCGACTTGTCTGTCGCTGAACAGTCGCTTTTTATGTATTCAGCACCTATGTATAATGTTGTAAAAATGCTCTAGAAGCTAAAGTCGCAGAAATGTCACACATATTTGGCCTGCAACTTTCTGTGCGACAAATTCAGACAGGAAAAATCAGTATAAATCCTTAGAAAATTATCCCCCAGTGTCTCCATCTGCTGGCGGTATTGAATAAGCATTGCTGCACTGATGGGGTATGCATTAGACGAAAAAAAAGAAGAAAAAGAAGAATAATACGCCCAGAAAAGAGGCGAAAAGGAGAAAAACGTAAAAAAACGTGAAAAAAAAGTAAGAGGAAGAGAAGGGAAAAAAAGGTGGAAATGGGTTTAAAAGTGATTTCGGCGGAGAAATATATATATATATATATATATATATATATATATATATATGCGCACACACACACATATATATAAACGTATTCTCCGTTGAGATATTGCAGCCGCTGCTGTGTCCAGGCCCAGGAGCCTTAGCACTGTGCTGTGATGTCACTCAATACCACTGACATCACTAGGTGTAAACAACATCTCTCCTTTGCTGTGTATGTGACTATGGAGCTGTTTGGTGATGTCGTCTATTATGGCCTTCATAGAAGCAACAGGAGATTGTTGCATCCATCTAGAACCCTCAGAACTACAGTGCTATGATGTCACTCACTTCCACAGGCCTTGCAGAGTGTAAACAACAACAACCCAGCTTTGTTGTGTATGTAACCATAGGGATTTGTGATGTCACCTAGAACCTTCACAGCAGCGACAGCTTTATGAGGAGCATCAGCACTGCTCTGCCTGAGCAGAACCATCACCGCCATAGGTTGTCAAATAACCCGGGTTTAACCCACACAGGTAAGTCCAATGGGGTGCAGGTATGTCCTCTATGCTTACAGCTTCCCGTGGGTGTTGGTTTGATACCGTTTGGGGACAGCCAAGGAGGCATCTGCAGGCAACAAAGGTAGGTGTGTGCTTGTGTGTGTGTTTCCTATGCAGATCCTAAGCCCAGTGTCACATGCAAGTAGGAGGAGTAAGAAGGGTTCCTGGCAAATCCGGGTTATGGATTGCATTTAAAAAGGCCCCGTGGGAGTGCAATGGGCCCCTGTCTTGCTGCTTAGCAATAATGGTATGGGTTTAGGTTCTGCTGTGTGTACTGGTGGTTGACTGCCCCCCAGCCCAGAGTGTGCATGGAAAATTGTCTGGCAGCCTCCCTGACAGCAAGCAGTGATAGTGCCCATGAAGGGGACCTTGTTGGGCCCGCCCCTTTCACGGTTATCGCTTCTCGGCCTTTTGGCTAAGATCAAGTGTAGTATCTGTTCTTATCAGTTTAATATCTGATACGTCCCCTATCTGGGGACCATATATTAAATGGATTTTTGAGAACGGGGGCCGATTTCGAAGCTTGCTTCCGTCGCCCTATGCATTGACCCGATATGGCAGTATCTTCGGGTACAGTGCACCACCCCCTTACAGGGTTAAAAAGAAAGATTCCTACTTTCATTGCTACCTGCTTGCTGGCTAGCCAGCTAGCCAGCCCTGTGGGCCTTGCTGCTGCTGCTGCTGCAGCCAAAAAACAAAAGGTGGTGCTGCTGCTGCTTCTGCTTCTGCTTGTGTCTGGCCGCTGTTGGAGCGTCCAGGCACAGGACTTCTGCTGCTGCTGACTAAATGGCCTCCTTAATTGGATCATTTGAGTAGCCAGCACACCTGTGCAGGTAGGGCATGACATGATAGGCAGCTGCCTTGATAGCGGGTGGGTGCTGAATGTTCCTAATTGACAAAATAAGATTAATGCTTATGAAGAAATATAAAATCTCATCCCTTCCCCAATATCGCGCCACACCCCTACCCCTTAATTCCCTGGTTGAACTTGATGGACATATGTCTTTTTTCGACCGTACTAACTATGTAACTATGTAACATAACATGGGGGGGGGGGGGGTCTCCTGGCTGTTCACACAGGTGTGTCATTGCTGTACATTGACCATGCATTGCTTCTGTGGTATTGCAAAGGCAAAGACAAATGCTTCCAGCCATCCATTGTACTAATGGATTGGTCATCAGCTGGCTGTCTATGTCCCGCATCAATATAGACCAAAGTACAGAGGGTTAGGCTATGCTATTGTGCACCTACCTGATGCATCAGAAGGTGCGAGGCCCTTGCTAAATTCTGTGCACAGACTTTGAGATCTATGCTTTAGACTGTATCTAAACCTGCTCCAACATGGACTGACATTCTGGCCTACTTTCAGCCGATGCGACTTGTCTGTCGCTGAACAGTCGCTTTTTATGTATTCAGCACCTATGTATAATGTTGTAAAAATGCTCTAGAAGCTAAAGTCGCAGAAATGTCACACATATTTGGCCTGCAACTTTCTGTGCGACAAATTCAGACAGGAAAAATCAGTATAAATCCTTAGAAAATTATCCCCCAGTGTCTCCATCTGCTGGCGGTATTGAATAAGCATTGCTGCACTGATGGGGTATGCATTAGACGAAAAAAAAGAAGAAAAAGAAGAATAATACGCCCAGAAAAGAGGCGAAAAGGAGAAAAACGTAAAAAAACGTGAAAAAAAAGTAAGAGGAAGAGAAGGGAAAAAAAGGTGGAAATGGGTTTAAAAGTGATTTCGGCGGAGAAATATATATATATATATATATATATATATATATATATATATATATACGCGCACACACACACATATATATAAACGTATTCTCCGTTGAGATATTGCAGCCGCTGCTGTGTCCAGGCCCAGGAGCCTTAGCACTGTGCTGTGATGTCACTCAATACCACTGACATCACTAGGTGTAAACAACATCTCTCCTTTGCTGTGTATGTGACTATGGAGCTGTTTGGTGATGTCGTCTATTATGGCCTTCATAGAAGCAACAGGAGATTGTTGCATCCATCTAGAACCCTCAGAACTACAGTGCTATGATGTCACTCACTTCCACAGGCCTTGCAGAGTGTAAACAACAACAACCCAGCTTTGTTGTGTATGTAACCATAGGGATTTGTGATGTCACCTAGAACCTTCACAGCAGCGACAGCTTTATGAGGAGCATCAGCACTGCTCTGCCTGAGCAGAACCATCACCGCCATAGGTTGTCAAATAACCCGGGTTTAACCCACACAGGTAAGTCCAATGGGGTGCAGGCATGTCCTCTATGCTTACAGCTTCCCGTGGGTGTTGGTTTGATACCGTTTGGGGACAGCCAAGGAGGCATCTGCAGGCAACAAAGGTAGGTGTGTGCTTGTGTGTGTGTTTCCTATGCAGATCCTAAACCCAGTGTCACATGCAAGTAGGAGGAGTAAGAAGGGTTCCTGGCAAATCCGGGTTATGGATTGCATTTAAAAAGGCCCCGTGGGAGTGCAATGGGCCCCTGTCTTGCTGCTTAGCAATAATGGTATGGGTTTAGGTTCTGCTGTGTGTACTGGTGGTTGACTGCCCCCCAGCCCAGAGTGTGCATGGAAAATTGTCTGGCAGCCTCCCTGACAGCAAGCAGTGATAGTGCCCATGAAGGGGACCTTGTTGGGCCCGCCCCTTTCACGGTTATCGCTTCTCGGCCTTTTGGCTAAGATCAAGTGTAGTATCTGTTCTTATCAGTTTAATATCTGATACGTCCCCTATCTGGGGACCATATATTAAATGGATTTTTGAGAACGGGGGCCGATTTCGAAGCTTGCTTCCGTCGCCCTATGCATTGACCCGATATGGCAGTATCTTCGGGTACAGTGCACCACCCCCTTACAGGGTTAAAAAGAAAGATTCCTACTTTCATTGCTACCTGCTTGCTGGCTAGCCAGCTAGCCAGCCCTGTGGGCCTTGCTGCTGCTGCTGCTGCAGCCAAAAAACAAAAGGTGGTGCTGCTGCTGCTTCTGCTTCTGCTTGTGTCTGGCCGCTGTTGGAGCGTCCAGGCACAGGACTTCTGCTGCTGCTGACTAAATGGCCTCCTTAATTGGATCATTTGAGTAGCCAGCACACCTGTGCAGGTAGGGCATGACATGATAGGCAGCTGCCTTGATAGCGGGTGGGTGCTGAATGTTCCTAATTGACAAAATAAGATTAATGCTTATGAAGAAATATAAAATCTCATCCCTTCCCCAATATCGCGCCACACCCCTACCCCTTAATTCCCTGGTTGAACTTGATGGACATATGTCTTTTTTCGACCGTACTAACTATGTAACTATGTAACATAACATGGGGGGGGGGTCTCCTGGCTGTTCACACAGGTGTGTCATTGCTGTACATTGACCATGCATTGCTTCTGTGGTATTGCAAAGGCAAAGACAAATGCTTCCAGCCATCCATTGCACTAATGGATTGGTCATCAGCTGGCTGTCTATGTCCCGCATCAATATAGACCAAAGTACAGAGGGTTAGGCTATGCTATTGTGCACCTACCTGATGCATCAGAAGGTGCGAGGCCCTTGCTAAATTCTGTGCACAGACTTTGAGATCTATGCTTTAGACTGTATCTAAACCTGCTCCAACATGGACTGACATTCTGGCCTACTTTCAGCCGATGCGACTTGTCTGTCGCTGAACAGTCGCTTTTTATGTATTCAGCACCTATGTATAATGTTGTAAAAATGCTCTAGAAGCTAAAGTCGCAGAAATGTCACACATATTTGGCCTGCAACTTTCTGTGCGACAAATTCAGACAGGAAAAATCAGTATAAATCCTTAGAAAATTATCCCCCAGTGTCTCCATCTGCTGGCGGTATTGAATAAGCATTGCTGCACTGATGGGGTATGCATTAGACGAAAAAAAAGAAGAAAAAGAAGAATAATACGCCCAGAAAAGAGGCGAAAAGGAGAAAAACGTAAAAAAACGTGAAAAAAAAGTAAGAGGAAGAGAAGGGAAAAAAAGGTGGAAATGGGTTTAAAAGTGATTTCGGCGGAGAAATATATATATATATATATATATATATATATATATATATATATATACGCGCACACACACACATATATATATAAACGTATTCTCCGTTGAGATATTGCAGCCGCTGCTGTGTCCAGGCCCAGGAGCCTTAGCACTGTGCTGTGATGTCACTCAATACCACTGACATCACTAGGTGTAAACAACATCTCTCCTTTGCTGTGTATGTGACTATGGAGCTGTTTGGTGATGTCGTCTATTATGGCCTTCATAGAAGCAACAGGAGATTGTTGCATCCATCTAGAACCCTCAGAACTACAGTGCTATGATGTCACTCACTTCCACAGGCCTTGCAGAGTGTAAACAACAACAACCCAGCTTTGTTGTGTATGTAACCATAGGGATTTGTGATGTCACCTAGAACCTTCACAGCAGCGACAGCTTTATGAGGAGCATCAGCACTGCTCTGCCTGAGCAGAACCATCACCGCCATAGGTTGTCAAATAACCCGGGTTTAACCCACACAGGTAAGTCCAATGGGGTGCAGGCATGTCCTCTATGCTTACAGCTTCCCGTGGGTGTTGGTTTGATACCGTTTGGGGACAGCCAAGGAGGCATCTGCAGGCAACAAAGGTAGGTGTGTGCTTGTGTGTGTGTTTCCTATGCAGATCCTAAGCCCAGTGTCACATGCAAGTAGGAGGAGTAAGAAGGGTTCCTGGCAAATCCGGGTTATGGATTGCATTTAAAAAGGCCCCGTGGGAGTGCAATGGGCCCCTGTCTTGCTGCTTAGCAATAATGGTATGGGTTTAGGTTCTGCTGTGTGTACTGGTGGTTGACTGCCCCCCAGCCCAGAGTGTGCATGGAAAATTGTCTGGCAGCCTCCCTGACAGCAAGCAGTGATAGTGCCCATGAAGGGGACCTTGTTGGGCCCGCCCCTTTCACGGTTATCGCTTCTCGGCCTTTTGGCTAAGATCAAGTGTAGTATCTGTTCTTATCAGTTTAATATCTGATACGTCCCCTATCTGGGGACCATATATTAAATGGATTTTTGAGAACGGGGGCCGATTTCGAAGCTTGCTTCCGTCGCCCTATGCATTGACCCGATATGGCAGTATCTTCGGGTACAGTGCACCACCCCCTTACAGGGTTAAAAAGAAAGATTCCTACTTTCATTGCTACCTGCTTGCTGGCTAGCCAGCTAGCCAGCCCTGTGGGCCTTGCTGCTGCTGCTGCTGCAGCCAAAAAACAAAAGGTGGTGCTGCTGCTGCTTCTGCTTCTGCTTGTGTCTGGCCGCTGTTGGAGCGTCCAGGCACAGGACTTCTGCTGCTGCTGACTAAATGGCCTCCTTAATTGGATCATTTGAGTAGCCAGCACACCTGTGCAGGTAGGGCATGACATGATAGGCAGCTGCCTTGATAGCGGGTGGGTGCTGAATGTTCCTAATTGACAAAATAAGATTAATGCTTATGAAGAAATATAAAATCTCATCCCTTCCCCAATATCGCGCCACACCCCTACCCCTTAATTCCCTGGTTGAACTTGATGGACATGTGTCTTTTTTCGACCGTACTAACTATGTAACTATGTAACATAACATGGGGGGGGGGGGTCTCCTGGCTGTTCACACAGGTGTGTCATTGCTGTACATTGACCATGCATTGCTTCTGTGGTATTGCAAAGGCAAAGACAAATGCTTCCAGCCATCCATTGCACTAATGGATTGGTCATCAGCTGGCTGTCTATGTCCCGCATCAATATAGACCAAAGTACAGAGGGTTAGGCTATGCTATTGTGCACCTACCTGATGCATCAGAAGGTGCGAGGCCCTTGCTAAATTCTGTGCACAGACTTTGAGATCTATGCTTTAGACTGTATCTAAACCTGCTCCAACATGGACTGACATTCTGGCCTACTTTCAGCCGATGCGACTTGTCTGTCGCTGAACAGTCGCTTTTTATGTATTCAGCACCTATGTATAATGTTGTAAAAATGCTCTAGAAGCTAAAGTCGCAGAAATGTCACACATATTTGGCCTGCAACTTTCTGTGCGACAAATTCAGACAGGAAAAATCAGTATAAATCCTTAGAAAATTATCCCCCAGTGTCTCCATCTGCTGGCGGTATTGAATAAGCATTGCTGCACTGATGGGGTATGCATTAGACGAAAAAAAAGAAGAAAAAGAAGAATAATACGCCCAGAAAAGAGGCGAAAAGGAGAAAAACGTAAAAAAACGTGAAAAAAAAGTAAGAGGAAGAGAAGGGAAAAAAAGGTGGAAATGGGTTTAAAAGTGATTTCGGCGGAGAAATATATATATATATATATATATATATATATATATATATATATATATACGCGCACACACACACATATATATAAACGTATTCTCCGTTGAGATATTGCAGCCGCTGCTGTGTCCAGGCCCAGGAGCCTTAGCACTGTGCTGTGATGTCACTCAATACCACTGACATCACTAGGTGTAAACAACATCTCTCCTTTGCTGTGTATGTGACTATGGAGCTGTTTGGTGATGTCGTCTATTATGGCCTTCATAGAAGCAACAGGAGATTGTTGCATCCATCTAGAACCCTCAGAACTACAGTGCTATGATGTCACTCACTTCCACAGGCCTTGCAGAGTGTAAACAACAACAACCCAGCTTTGTTGTGTATGTAACCATAGGGATTTGTGATGTCACCTAGAACCTTCACAGCAGCGACAGCTTTATGAGGAGCATCAGCACTGCTCTGCCTGAGCAGAACCATCACCGCCATAGGTTGTCAAATAACCCGGGTTTAACCCACACAGGTAAGTCCAATGGGGTGCAGGCATGTCCTCTATGCTTACAGCTTCCCGTGGGTGTTGGTTTGATACCGTTTGGGGACAGCCAAGGAGGCATCTGCAGGCAACAAAGGTAGGTGTGTGCTTGTGTGTGTGTTTCCTATGCAGATCCTAAGCCCAGTGTCACATGCAAGTAGGAGGAGTAAGAAGGGTTCCTGGCAAATCCGGGTTATGGATTGCATTTAAAAAGGCCCCGTGGGAGTGCAATGGGCCCCTGTCTTGCTGCTTAGCAATAATGGTATGGGTTTAGGTTCTGCTGTGTGTACTGGTGGTTGACTGCCCCCCAGCCCAGAGTGTGCATGGAAAATTGTCTGGCAGCCTCCCTGACAGCAAGCAGTGATAGTGCCCATGAAGGGGACCTTGTTGGGCCCGCCCCTTTCACGGTTATCGCTTCTCGGCCTTTTGGCTAAGATCAAGTGTAGTTCTGCTCGCTTGGTCTGGCCAGAGGGTGTCTGGGGTACCCGGCTCCTTTGCCTGGGGGGATCGTCCTTCTTAAAGGAGGGACTTCACCCCCCTGCTGCTATTAGGGAGCCGGCCTAGTCCCCAGACAATGGGAGGCGATCCACACCCACCTACCTGCTTGCGTGGGGGAGGTGCCTGGATACCTTGGAGATGGCTGAAGATCGTGGATCTGCTTCTGAAGGTGTACCATCCTTCGCAAGATTACGGAATGGAGTGCGGATTTCCTTGCAGGATGTGCGGAAAAAGGAGAGAGGCCTGGTATTCGTGGTCGAGGATGTTTTGTTCAAGCTCTTGGAGATCAGGAAGAAACAAATTCTTTCCATGCTGGAATTTCCAAAGAGTGGATACTATGATGTTGTGCTTATGTCAGAAGAGGACTATGATGTATTCTGGAGCCGTTTTCAGCAAAGGAAAGGAAGTTCGGTCCTGGAGGGAGTGGGGATAATTCCACACTTCCCTCGCAGAGAAAGACTGGTGACTGTAAGAATGTACAGCCCATATACACCAGAAGAAGACATTGTTACTTTCCTGTTAAGATTTTGTGATAATGTATTGCCCAAAGGTAAGATTTTGAACCAGTTTGGATTATGGACTACCAAATGGAAGTTTGAAGTAAAATTTAAAGAAACGGTGGATGGTAAGCTAATAGTCCCGCCAGGGCGGTTTAAAATTGGAACGGTAAACGGTGACTTGTTTTTCTCCGGCATGCAAGAGTTTTGCCGTAAGTGTAAGCAGTATGGCCATAGTAAGGACGTATGTACATTCCTGTGGTGCTTCAAGTGCCAAGAAGAAGGTCATGAGGCGGAGAATTGTGAGAAGAAGAAGAAGTGCCATCTGTGTGGGAATGAGGGCCATCTTCTTGGCTCTTGTCCCAAGAAAAAGGTTGGGAAAAAAGAGGCGGTTAAAAGAAGCCGAGAGGAAGTAGTTGAAGCAAAAGAGCCTGAGCTAGAACAGGTTCCAATAAGAAGAGCAGCGGAACAGAAGAAAAAGAAAGAGGTGGAAGAGTTTGTGCCGTCACAATATGGTGGTGTGCTTGGAAGTTTATTGGAGAATCTGTCAGAAACAGAAAGACGGACATTTGATAAAGAAATGATTGAGCTAAAAGCAAGATTTAAGTCACGGGAGGAGGAGGTGCGGGACAAAGTTTATTTTTCTTTTAAGGCGGATATGAATCGTTTCATTGAAGCGTATAAAATTCCAGCCTGGTTGGCATCTCAAGCCAAGAGTGATGTGACTAGAGGGAATATCAGTCTAGGTTTGATTGATTTCCTAACGGTGTATGCTTGGAGGAAGGGAATGACTTTCTAATGGAGATTTGTTAATTAGAAAGTAAGGTATGGTTTAGTTATTTTATGGGTTTTTCTTTATGTATTGATTTTAAAATGTTTCTTTTTATTTCATTTGGTGTTTAAGAAAAGAAATTAAATTATGTTACCCAAGGATGAACACAATAATTGAGTTTCAAATAAGATCTTGGAACTCTGAGTGAGTTCTGAGGGCAACTTAAAAATCTGTTCTTATCAGTTTAATATCTGATACGTCCCCTATCTGGGGACCATATATTAAATGGATTTTTGAGAACGGGGGCCGATTTCGAAGCTTGCTTCCGTCGCCCTATGCATTGACCCGATATGGCAGTATCTTCGGGTACAGTGCACCACCCCCTTACAGGGTTAAAAAGAAAGATTCCTACTTTCATTGCTACCTGCTTGCTGGCTAGCCAGCTAGCCAGCCCTGTGGGCCTTGCTGCTGCTGCTGCTGCAGCCAAAAAACAAAAGGTGGTGCTGCTGCTGCTTCTGCTTCTGCTTGTGTCTGGCCGCTGTTGGAGCGTCCAGGCACAGGACTTCTGCTGCTGCTGACTAAATGGCCTCCTTAATTGGATCATTTGAGTAGCCAGCACACCTGTGCAGGTAGGGCATGACATGATAGGCAGCTGCCTTGATAGCGGGTGGGTGCTGAATGTTCCTAATTGACAAAATAAGATTAATGCTTATGAAGAAATATAAAATCTCATCCCTTCCCCAATATCGCGCCACACCCCTACCCCTTAATTCCCTGGTTGAACTTGATGGACATATGTCTTTTTTCGACCGTACTAACTATGTAACTATGTAACATAACATGGGGGGGGGGGGTCTCCTGGCTGTTCACACAGGTGTGTCATTGCTGTACATTGACCATGCATTGCTTCTGTGGTATTGCAAAGGCAAAGACAAATGCTTCCAGCCATCCATTGCACTAATGGATTGGTCATCAGCTGGCTGTCTATGTCCCGCATCAATATAGACCAAAGTACAGAGGGTTAGGCTATGCTATTGTGCACCTACCTGATGCATCAGAAGGTGCGAGGCCCTTGCTAAATTCTGTGCACAGACTTTGAGATCTATGCTTTAGACTGTATCTAAACCTGCTCCAACATGGACTGACATTCTGGCCTACTTTCAGCCGATGCGACTTGTCTGTCGCTGAACAGTCGCTTTTTATGTATTCAGCACCTATGTATAATGTTGTAAAAATGCTCTAGAAGCTAAAGTCGCAGAAATGTCACACATATTTGGCCTGCAACTTTCTGTGCGACAAATTCAGACAGGAAAAATCAGTATAAATCCTTAGAAAATTATCCCCCAGTGTCTCCATCTGCTGGCGGTATTGAATAAGCATTGCTGCACTGATGGGGTATGCATTAGACGAAAAAAAAGAAGAAAAAGAAGAATAATACGCCCAGAAAAGAGGCGAAAAGGAGAAAAACGTAAAAAAACGTGAAAAAAAAGTAAGAGGAAGAGAAGGGAAAAAAAGGTGGAAATGGGTTTAAAAGTGATTTCGGCGGAGAAATATATATATATATATATATATATATATATATATATATATATATATATATATATATATACGCGCACACACACACATATATATAAACGTATTCTCCGTTGAGATATTGCAGCCGCTGCTGTGTCCAGGCCCAGGAGCCTTAGCACTGTGCTGTGATGTCACTCAATACCACTGACATCACTAGGTGTAAACAACATCTCTCCTTTGCTGTGTATGTGACTATGGAGCTGTTTGGTGATGTCGTCTATTATGGCCTTCATAGAAGCAACAGGAGATTGTTGCATCCATCTAGAACCCTCAGAACTACAGTGCTATGATGTCACTCACTTCCACAGGCCTTGCAGAGTGTAAACAACAACAACCCAGCTTTGTTGTGTATGTAACCATAGGGATTTGTGATGTCACCTAGAACCTTCACAGCAGCGACAGCTTTATGAGGAGCATCAGCACTGCTCTGCCTGAGCAGAACCATCACCGCCATAGGTTGTCAAATAACCCGGGTTTAACCCACACAGGTAAGTCCAATGGGGTGCAGGCATGTCCTCTATGCTTACAGCTTCCCGTGGGTGTTGGTTTGATACCGTTTGGGGACAGCCAAGGAGGCATCTGCAGGCAACAAAGGTAGGTGTGTGCTTGTGTGTGTGTTTCCTATGCAGATCCTAAGCCCAGTGTCACATGCAAGTAGGAGGAGTAAGAAGGGTTCCTGGCAAATCCGGGTTATGGATTGCATTTAAAAAGGCCCCGTGGGAGTGCAATGGGCCCCTGTCTTGCTGCTTAGCAATAATGGTATGGGTTTAGGTTCTGCTGTGTGTACTGGTGGTTGACTGCCCCCCAGCCCAGAGTGTGCATGGAAAATTGTCTGGCAGCCTCCCTGACAGCAAGCAGTGATAGTGCCCATGAAGGGGACCTTGTTGGGCCCGCCCCTTTCACGGTTATCGCTTCTCGGCCTTTTGGCTAAGATCAAGTGTAGTATCTGTTCTTATCAGTTTAATATCTGATACGTCCCCTATCTGGGGACCATATATTAAATGGATTTTTGAGAACGGGGGCCGATTTCGAAGCTTGCTTCCGTCGCCCTATGCATTGACCCGATATGGCAGTATCTTCGGGTACAGTGCACCACCCCCTTACAGGGTTAAAAAGAAAGATTCCTACTTTCATTGCTACCTGCTTGCTGGCTAGCCAGCTAGCCAGCCCTGTGGGCCTTGCTGCTGCTGCTGCTGCAGCCAAAAAACAAAAGGTGGTGCTGCTGCTGCTTCTGCTTCTGCTTGTGTCTGGCCGCTGTTGGAGCGTCCAGGCACAGGACTTCTGCTGCTGCTGACTAAATGGCCTCCTTAATTGGATCATTTGAGTAGCCAGCACACCTGTGCAGGTAGGGCATGACATGATAGGCAGCTGCCTTGATAGCGGGTGGGTGCTGAATGTTCCTAATTGACAAAATAAGATTAATGCTTATGAAGAAATATAAAATCTCATCCCTTCCCCAATATCGCGCCACACCCCTACCCCTTAATTCCCTGGTTGAACTTGATGGACATATGTCTTTTTTCGACCGTACTAACTATGTAACTATGTAACATAACATGGGGGGGGGGGGTCTCCTGGCTGTTCACACAGGTGTGTCATTGCTGTACATTGACCATGCATTGCTTCTGTGGTATTGCAAAGGCAAAGACAAATGCTTCCAGCCATCCATTGCACTAATGGATTGGTCATCAGCTGGCTGTCTATGTCCCGCATCAATATAGACCAAAGTACAGAGGGTTAGGCTATGCTATTGTGCACCTACCTGATGCATCAGAAGGTGCGAGGCCCTTGCTAAATTCTGTGCACAGACTTTGAGATCTATGCTTTAGACTGTATCTAAACCTGCTCCAACATGGACTGACATTCTGGCCTACTTTCAGCCGATGCGACTTGTCTGTCGCTGAACAGTCGCTTTTTATGTATTCAGCACCTATGTATAATGTTGTAAAAATGCTCTAGAAGCTAAAGTCGCAGAAATGTCACACATATTTGGCCTGCAACTTTCTGTGCGACAAATTCAGACAGGAAAAATCAGTATAAATCCTTAGAAAATTATCCCCCAGTGTCTCCATCTGCTGGCGGTATTGAATAAGCATTGCTGCACTGATGGGGTATGCATTAGACGAAAAAAAAGAAGAAAAAGAAGAAATAATACGCCCAGAAAAGAGGCGAAAAGGAGAAAAACGTAAAAAAACGTGAAAAAAAAGTAAGAGGAAGAGAAGGGAAAAAAAGGTGGAAATGGGTTTAAAAGTGATTTCGGCGGAGAAATATATATATATATATATATATATATATATATATATATATATATATACGCGCACACACACACATATATATAAACGTATTCTCCGTTGAGATATTGCAGCCGCTGCTGTGTCCAGGCCCAGGAGCCTTAGCACTGTGCTGTGATGTCACTCAATACCACTGACATCACTAGGTGTAAACAACATCTCTCCTTTGCTGTGTATGTGACTATGGAGCTGTTTGGTGATGTCGTCTATTATGGCCTTCATAGAAGCAACAGGAGATTGTTGCATCCATCTAGAACCCTCAGAACTACAGTGCTATGATGTCACTCACTTCCACAGGCCTTGCAGAGTGTAAACAACAACAACCCAGCTTTGTTGTGTATGTAACCATAGGGATTTGTGATGTCACCTAGAACCTTCACAGCAGCGACAGCTTTATGAGGAGCATCAGCACTGCTCTGCCTGAGCAGAACCATCACCGCCATAGGTTGTCAAATAACCCGGGTTTAACCCACACAGGTAAGTCCAATGGGGTGCAGGCATGTCCTCTATGCTTACAGCTTCCCGTGGGTGTTGGTTTGATACCGTTTGGGGACAGCCAAGGAGGCATCTGCAGGCAACAAAGGTAGGTGTGTGCTTGTGTGTGTGTTTCCTATGCAGATCCTAAGCCCAGTGTCACATGCAAGTAGGAGGAGTAAGAAGGGTTCCTGGCAAATCCGGGTTATGGATTGCATTTAAAAAGGCCCCGTGGGAGTGCAATGGGCCCCTGTCTTGCTGCTTAGCAATAATGGTATGGGTTTAGGTTCTGCTGTGTGTACTGGTGGTTGACTGCCCCCCAGCCCAGAGTGTGCATGGAAAATTGTCTGGCAGCCTCCCTGACAGCAAGCAGTGATAGTGCCCATGAAGGGGACCTTGTTGGGCCCGCCCCTTTCACGGTTATCGCTTCTCGGCCTTTTGGCTAAGATCAAGTGTAGTATCTGTTCTTATCAGTTTAATATCTGATACGTCCCCTATCTGGGGACCATATATTAAATGGATTTTTGAGAACGGGGGCCGATTTCGAAGCTTGCTTCCGTCGCCCTATGCATTGACCCGATATGGCAGTATCTTCGGGTACAGTGCACCACCCCCTTACAGGGTTAAAAAGAAAGATTCCTACTTTCATTGCTACCTGCTTGCTGGCTAGCCAGCTAGCCAGCCCTGTGGGCCTTGCTGCTGCTGCTGCTGCAGCCAAAAAACAAAAGGTGGTGCTGCTGCTGCTTCTGCTTCTGCTTGTGTCTGGCCGCTGTTGGAGCGTCCAGGCACAGGACTTCTGCTGCTGCTGACTAAATGGCCTCCTTAATTGGATCATTTGAGTAGCCAGCACACCTGTGCAGGTAGGGCATGACATGATAGGCAGCTGCCTTGATAGCGGGTGGGTGCTGAATGTTCCTAATTGACAAAATAAGATTAATGCTTATGAAGAAATATAAAATCTCATCCCTTCCCCAATATCGCGCCACACCCCTACCCCTTAATTCCCTGGTTGAACTTGATGGACATATGTCTTTTTTCGACCGTACTAACTATGTAACTATGTAACATAACATGGGGGGGGGGGGGTCTCCTGGCTGTTCACACAGGTGTGTCATTGCTGTACATTGACCATGCATTGCTTCTGTGGTATTGCAAAGGCAAAGACAAATGCTTCCAGCCATCCATTGCACTAATGGATTGGTCATCAGCTGGCTGTCTATGTCCCGCATCAATATAGACCAAAGTACAGAGGGTTAGGCTATGCTATTGTGCACCTACCTGATGCATCAGAAGGTGCGAGGCCCTTGCTAAATTCTGTGCACAGACTTTGAGATCTATGCTTTAGACTGTATCTAAACCTGCTCCAACATGGACTGACATTCTGGCCTACTTTCAGCCGATGCGACTTGTCTGTCGCTGAACAGTCGCTTTTTATGTATTCAGCACCTATGTATAATGTTGTAAAAATGCTCTAGAAGCTAAAGTCGCAGAAATGTCACACATATTTGGCCTGCAACTTTCTGTGCGACAAATTCAGACAGGAAAAATCAGTATAAATCCTTAGAAAATTATCCCCCAGTGTCTCCATCTGCTGGCGGTATTGAATAAGCATTGCTGCACTGATGGGGTATGCATTAGACGAAAAAAAAGAAGAAAAAGAAGAATAATACGCCCAGAAAAGAGGCGAAAAGGAGAAAAACGTAAAAAAACGTGAAAAAAAAGTAAGAGGAAGAGAAGGGAAAAAAAGGTGGAAATGGGTTTAAAAGTGATTTCGGCGGAGAATATATATATATATATATATATATATATATATATATATATATATATACGCGCACACACACACATATATATAAACGTATTCTCCGTTGAGATATTGCAGCCGCTGCTGTGTCCAGGCCCAGGAGCCTTAGCACTGTGCTGTGATGTCACTCAATACCACTGACATCACTAGGTGTAAACAACATCTCTCCTTTGCTGTGTATGTGACTATGGAGCTGTTTGGTGATGTCGTCTATTATGGCCTTCATAGAAGCAACAGGAGATTGTTGCATCCATCTAGAACCCTCAGAACTACAGTGCTATGATGTCACTCACTTCCACAGGCCTTGCAGAGTGTAAACAACAACAACCCAGCTTTGTTGTGTATGTAACCATAGGGATTTGTGATGTCACCTAGAACCTTCACAGCAGCGACAGCTTTATGAGGAGCATCAGCACTGCTCTGCCTGAGCAGAACCATCACCGCCATAGGTTGTCAAATAACCCGGGTTTAACCCACACAGGTAAGTCCAATGGGGTGCAGGCATGTCCTCTATGCTTACAGCTTCCCGTGGGTGTTGGTTTGATACCGTTTGGGGACAGCCAAGGAGGCATCTGCAGGCAACAAAGGTAGGTGTGTGCTTGTGTGTGTGTTTCCTATGCAGATCCTAAGCCCAGTGTCACATGCAAGTAGGAGGAGTAAGAAGGGTTCCTGGCAAATCCGGGTTATGGATTGCATTTAAAAAGGCCCCGTGGGAGTGCAATGGGCCCCTGTCTTGCTGCTTAGCAATAATGGTATGGGTTTAGGTTCTGCTGTGTGTACTGGTGGTTGACTGCCCCCCAGCCCAGAGTGTGCATGGAAAATTGTCTGGCAGCCTCCCTGACAGCAAGCAGTGATAGTGCCCATGAAGGGGACCTTGTTGGGCCCGCCCCTTTCACGGTTATCGCTTCTCGGCCTTTTGGCTAAGATCAAGTGTAGTATCTGTTCTTATCAGTTTAATATCTGATACGTCCCCTATCTGGGGACCATATATTAAATGGATTTTTGAGAACGGGGGCCGATTTCGAAGCTTGCTTCCGTCGCCCTATGCATTGACCCGATATGGCAGTATCTTCGGGTACAGTGCACCACCCCCTTACAGGGTTAAAAAGAAAGATTCCTACTTTCATTGCTACCTGCTTGCTGGCTAGCCAGCTAGCCAGCCCTGTGGGCCTTGCTGCTGCTGCTGCTGCAGCCAAAAAACAAAAGGTGGTGCTGCTGCTGCTTCTGCTTCTGCTTGTGTCTGGCCGCTGTTGGAGCGTCCAGGCACAGGACTTCTGCTGCTGCTGACTAAATGGCCTCCTTAATTGGATCATTTGAGTAGCCAGCACACCTGTGCAGGTAGGGCATGACATGATAGGCAGCTGCCTTGATAGCGGGTGGGTGCTGAATGTTCCTAATTGACAAAATAAGATTAATGCTTATGAAGAAATATAAAATCTCATCCCTTCCCCAATATCGCGCCACACCCCTACCCCTTAATTCCCTGGTTGAACTTGATGGACATATGTCTTTTTTCGACCGTACTAACTATGTAACTATGTAACATAACATGGGGGGGGGGGGTCTCCTGGCTGTTCACACAGGTGTGTCATTGCTGTACATTGACCATGCATTGCTTCTGTGGTATTGCAAAGGCAAAGACAAATGCTTCCAGCCATCCATTGCACTAATGGATTGGTCATCAGCTGGCTGTCTATGTCCCGCATCAATATAGACCAAAGTACAGAGGGTTAGGCTATGCTATTGTGCACCTACCTGATGCATCAGAAGGTGCGAGGCCCTTGCTAAATTCTGTGCACAGACTTTGAGATCTATGCTTTAGACTGTATCTAAACCTGCTCCAACATGGACTGACATTCTGGCCTACTTTCAGCCGATGCGACTTGTCTGTCGCTGAACAGTCGCTTTTTATGTATTCAGCACCTATGTATAATGTTGTAAAAATGCTCTAGAAGCTAAAGTCGCAGAAATGTCACACATATTTGGCCTGCAACTTTCTGTGCGACAAATTCAGACAGGAAAAATCAGTATAAATCCTTAGAAAATTATCCCCCAGTGTCTCCATCTGCTGGCGGTATTGAATAAGCATTGCTGCACTGATGGGGTATGCATTAGACGAAAAAAAAGAAGAAAAAGAAGAATAATACGCCCAGAAAAGAGGCGAAAAGGAGAAAAACGTAAAAAAACGTGAAAAAAAAGTAAGAGGAAGAGAAGGGAAAAAAAGGTGGAAATGGGTTTAAAAGTGATTTCGGCGGAGAAATATATATATATATATATATATATATATATATATATATATATATATATATACGCGCACACACACACATATATATAAACGTATTCTCCGTTGAGATATTGCAGCCGCTGCTGTGTCCAGGCCCAGGAGCCTTAGCACTGTGCTGTGATGTCACTCAATACCACTGACATCACTAGGTGTAAACAACATCTCTCCTTTGCTGTGTATGTGACTATGGAGCTGTTTGGTGATGTCGTCTATTATGGCCTTCATAGAAGCAACAGGAGATTGTTGCATCCATCTAGAACCCTCAGAACTACAGTGCTATGATGTCACTCACTTCCACAGGCCTTGCAGAGTGTAAACAACAACAACCCAGCTTTGTTGTGTATGTAACCATAGGGATTTGTGATGTCACCTAGAACCTTCACAGCAGCGACAGCTTTATGAGGAGCATCAGCACTGCTCTGCCTGAGCAGAACCATCACCGCCATAGGTTGTCAAATAACCCGGGTTTAACCCACACAGGTAAGTCCAATGGGGTGCAGGCATGTCCTCTATGCTTACAGCTTCCCGTGGGTGTTGGTTTGATACCGTTTGGGGACAGCCAAGGAGGCATCTGCAGGCAACAAAGGTAGGTGTGTGCTTGTGTGTGTGTTTCCTATGCAGATCCTAAGCCCAGTGTCACATGCAAGTAGGAGGAGTAAGAAGGGTTCCTGGCAAATCCGGGTTATGGATTGCATTTAAAAAGGCCCCGTGGGAGTGCAATGGGCCCCTGTCTTGCTGCTTAGCAATAATGGTATGGGTTTAGGTTCTGCTGTGTGTACTGGTGGTTGACTGCCCCCCAGCCCAGAGTGTGCATGGAAAATTGTCTGGCAGCCTCCCTGACAGCAAGCAGTGATAGTGCCCATGAAGGGGACCTTGTTGGGCCCGCCCCTTTCACGGTTATCGCTTCTCGGCCTTTTGGCTAAGATCAAGTGTAGTATCTGTTCTTATCAGTTTAATATCTGATACGTCCCCTATCTGGGGACCATATATTAAATGGATTTTTGAGAACGGGGGCCGATTTCGAAGCTTGCTTCCGTCGCCCTATGCATTGACCCGATATGGCAGTATCTTCGGGTACAGTGCACCACCCCCTTACAGGGTTAAAAAGAAAGATTCCTACTTTCATTGCTACCTGCTTGCTGGCTAGCCAGCTAGCCAGCCCTGTGGGCCTTGCTGCTGCTGCAGCCAAAAAACAAAAGGTGGTGCTGCTGCTGCTTCTGCTTCTGCTTGTGTCTGGCCGCTGTTGGAGCGTCCAGGCACAGGACTTCTGCGCTGCTGACTAAATGGCCTCCTTAATTGGATCATTTGAGTAGCCAGCACACCTGTGCAGGTAGGGCATGACATGATAGGCAGCTGCCTTGATAGCGGGTGGGTGCTGAATGTTCCTAATTGACAAAATAAGATTAATGCTTATGAAGAAATATAAAATCTCATCCCTTCCCCAATATCGCGCCACACCCCTACCCCTTAATTCCCTGGTTGAACTTGATGGACATATGTCTTTTTTCGACCGTACTAACTATGTAACTATGTAACATAACATGGGGGGGGGGGGGTCTCCTGGCTGTTCACACAGGTGTGTCATTGCTGTACATTGACCATGCATTGCTTCTGTGGTATTGCAAAGGCAAAGACAAATGCTTCCAGCCATCCATTGCACTAATGGATTGGTCATCAGCTGGCTGTCTATGTCCCGCATCAATATAGACCAAAGTACAGAGGGTTAGGCTATGCTATTGTGCACCTACCTGATGCATCAGAAGGTGCGAGGCCCTTGCTAAATTCTGTGCACAGACTTTGAGATCTATGCTTTAGACTGTATCTAAACCTGCTCCAACATGGACTGACATTCTGGCCTACTTTCAGCCGATGCGACTTGTCTGTCGCTGAACAGTCGCTTTTTATGTATTCAGCACCTATGTATAATGTTGTAAAAATGCTCTAGAAGCTAAAGTCGCAGAAATGTCACACATATTTGGCCTGCAACTTTCTGTGCGACAAATTCAGACAGGAAAAATCAGTATAAATCCTTAGAAAATTATCCCCCAGTGTCTCCATCTGCTGGCGGTATTGAATAAGCATTGCTGCACTGATGGGGTATGCATTAGACGAAAAAAAAGAAGAAAAAGAAGAATAATACGCCCAGAAAAGAGGCGAAAAGGAGAAAAACGTAAAAAAACGTGAAAAAAAAGTAAGAGGAAGAGAAGGGAAAAAAAGGTGGAAATGGGTTTAAAAGTGATTTCGGCGGAGAAATATATATATATATATATATATATATATATATATATATATATATATACGCGCACACACACACATAT
The DNA here is from genome assembly GCF_029499605.1 of Hyla sarda. Classification (NCBI taxonomy): domain Eukaryota; kingdom Metazoa; phylum Chordata; class Amphibia; order Anura; family Hylidae; genus Hyla; species Hyla sarda. The sequence continues at coordinate 34,561 of NW_026608652.1, forward strand.
ATATAAACGTATTCTCCGTTGAGATATTGCAGCCGCTGCTGTGTCCAGGCCCAGGAGCCTTAGCACTGTGCTGTGATGTCACTCAATACCACTGACATCACTAGGTGTAAACAACATCTCTCCTTTGCTGTGTATGTGACTATGGAGCTGTTTGGTGATGTCGTCTATTATGGCCTTCATAGAAGCAACAGGAGATTGTTGCATCCATCTAGAACCCTCAGAACTACAGTGCTATGATGTCACTCACTTCCACAGGCCTTGCAGAGTGTAAACAACAACAACCCAGCTTTGTTGTGTATGTAACCATAGGGATTTGTGATGTCACCTAGAACCTTCACAGCAGCGACAGCTTTATGAGGAGCATCAGCACTGCTCTGCCTGAGCAGAACCATCACCGCCATAGGTTGTCAAATAACCCGGGTTTAACCCACACAGGTAAATCCAATGGGGTGCAGGCATGTCCTCTATGCTTACAGCTTCCCGTGGGTGTTGGTTTGATACCGTTTGGGGACAGCCAAGGAGGCATCTGCAGGCAACAAAGGTAGGTGTGTGCTTGTGTGTGTGTTTCCTATGCAGATCCTAAGCCCAGTGTCACATGCAAGTAGGAGGAGTAAGAAGGGTTCCTGGCAAATCCGGGTTATGGATTGCATTTAAAAAGGCCCCGTGGGAGTGCAATGGGCCCCTGTCTTGCTGCTTAGCAATAATGGTATGGGTTTAGGTTCTGCTGTGTGTACTGGTGGTTGACTGCCCCCCAGCCCAGAGTGTGCATGGAAAATTGTCTGGCAGCCTCCCTGACAGCAAGCAGTGATAGTGCCCATGAAGGGGACCTTGTTGGGCCCGCCCCTTTCACGGTTATCGCTTCTCGGCCTTTTGGCTAAGATCAAGTGTAGTATCTGTTCTTATCAGTTTAATATCTGATACGTCCCCTATCTGGGGACCATATATTAAATGGATTTTTGAGAACGGGGGCCGATTTCGAAGCTTGCTTCCGTCGCCCTATGCATTGACCCGATATGGCAGTATCTTCGGGTACAGTGCACCACCCCCTTACAGGGTTAAAAAGAAAGATTCCTACTTTCATTGCTACCTGCTTGCTGGCTAGCCAGCTAGCCAGCCCTGTGGGCCTTGCTGCTGCTGCTGCTGCAGCCAAAAAACAAAAGGTGGTGCTGCTGCTGCTTCTGCTTCTGCTTGTGTCTGGCCGCTGTTGGAGCGTCCAGGCACAGGACTTCTGCTGCTGCTGACTAAATGGCCTCCTTAATTGGATCATTTGAGTAGCCAGCACACCTGTGCAGGTAGGGCATGACATGATAGGCAGCTGCCTTGATAGCGGGTGGGTGCTGAATGTTCCTAATTGACAAAATAAGATTAATGCTTATGAAGAAATATAAAATCTCATCCCTTCCCCAATATCGCGCCACACCCCTACCCCTTAATTCCCTGGTTGAACTTGATGGACATATGTCTTTTTTCGACCGTACTAACTATGTAACTATGTAACATAACATGGGGGGGGGGGGTCTCCTGGCTGTTCACACAGGTGTGTCATTGCTGTACATTGACCATGCATTGCTTCTGTGGTATTGCAAAGGCAAAGACAAATGCTTCCAGCCATCCATTGCACTAATGGATTGGTCATCAGCTGGCTGTCTATGTCCCGCATCAATATAGACCAAAGTACAGAGGGTTAGGCTATGCTATTGTGCACCTACCTGATGCATCAGAAGGTGCGAGGCCCTTGCTAAATTCTGTGCACAGACTTTGAGATCTATGCTTTAGACTGTATCTAAACCTGCTCCAACATGGACTGACATTCTGGCCTACTTTCAGCCGATGCGACTTGTCTGTCGCTGAACAGTCGCTTTTTATGTATTCAGCACCTATGTATAATGTTGTAAAAATGCTCTAGAAGCTAAAGTCGCAGAAATGTCACACATATTTGGCCTGCAACTTTCTGTGCGACAAATTCAGACAGGAAAAATCAGTATAAATCCTTAGAAAATTATCCCCCAGTGTCTCCATCTGCTGGCGGTATTGAATAAGCATTGCTGCACTGATGGGGTATGCATTAGACGAAAAAAAAGAAGAAAAAGAAGAATAATACGCCCAGAAAAGAGGCGAAAAGGAGAAAAACGTAAAAAAACGTGAAAAAAAAGTAAGAGGAAGAGAAGGGAAAAAAAGGTGGAAATGGGTTTAAAAGTGATTTCGGCGGAGAATATATATATATATATATATATATATATATATATATATATATATATATATATATATATACGCGCACACACACACATATATATAAACGTATTCTCCGTTGAGATATTGCAGCCGCTGCTGTGTCCAGGCCCAGGAGCCTTAGCACTGTGCTGTGATGTCACTCAATACCACTGACATCACTAGGTGTAAACAACATCTCTCCTTTGCTGTGTATGTGACTATGGAGCTGTTTGGTGATGTCGTCTATTATGGCCTTCATAGAAGCAACAGGAGATTGTTGCATCCATCTAGAACCCTCAGAACTACAGTGCTATGATGTCACTCACTTCCACAGGCCTTGCAGAGTGTAAACAACAACAACCCAGCTTTGTTGTGTATGTAACCATAGGGATTTGTGATGTCACCTAGAACCTTCACAGCAGCGACAGCTTTATGAGGAGCATCAGCACTGCTCTGCCTGAGCAGAACCATCACCGCCATAGGTTGTCAAATAACCCGGGTTTAACCCACACAGGTAAGTCCAATGGGGTGCAGGCATGTCCTCTATGCTTACAGCTTCCCGTGGGTGTTGGTTTGATACCGTTTGGGGACAGCCAAGGAGGCATCTGCAGGCAACAAAGGTAGGTGTGTGCTTGTGTGTGTGTTTCCTATGCAGATCCTAAGCCCAGTGTCACATGCAAGTAGGAGGAGTAAGAAGGGTTCCTGGCAAATCCGGGTTATGGATTGCATTTAAAAAGGCCCCGTGGGAGTGCAATGGGCCCCTGTCTTGCTGCTTAGCAATAATGGTATGGGTTTGGGTTCTGCTGTGTGTACTGGTGGTTGACTGCCCCCCAGCCCAGAGTGTGCATGGAAAATTGTCTGGCAGCCTCCCTGACAGCAAGCAGTGATAGTGCCCATGAAGGGGACCTTGTTGGGCCCGCCCCTTTCACGGTTATCGCTTCTCGGCCTTTTGGCTAAGATCAAGTGTAGTATCTGTTCTTATCAGTTTAATATCTGATACGTCCCCTATCTGGGGACCATATATTAAATGGATTTTTGAGAACGGGGGCCGATTTCGAAGCTTGCTTCCGTCGCCCTATGCATTGACCCGATATGGCAGTATCTTCGGGTACAGTGCACCACCCCGTTACAGGGTTAAAAAGAAAGATTCCTACTTTCATTGCTACCTGCTTGCTGGCTAGCCAGCTAGCCAGCCCTGTGGGCCTTGCTGCTGCTGCTGCTGCAGCCAAAAAACAAAAGGTGGTGCTGCTGCTGCTTCTGCTTCTGCTTGTGTCTGGCCGCTGTTGGAGCGTCCAGGCACAGGACTTCTGCTGCTGCTGACTAAATGGCCTCCTTAATTGGATCATTTGAGTAGCCAGCACACCTGTGCAGGTAGGGCATGACATGATAGGCAGCTGCCTTGATAGCGGGTGGGTGCTGAATGTTCCTAATTGACAAAATAAGATTAATGCTTATGAAGAAATATAAAATCTCATCCCTTCCCCAATATCGCGCCACACCCCTACCCCTTAATTCCCTGGTTGAACTTGATGGACATATGTCTTTTTTCGACCGTACTAACTATGTAACTATGTAACATAACATGGGGGGGGGGGGTCTCCTGGCTGTTCACACAGGTGTGTCATTGCTGTACATTGACCATGCATTGCTTCTGTGGTATTGCAAAGGCAAAGACAAATGCTTCCAGCCATCCATTGCACTAATGGATTGGTCATCAGCTGGCTGTCTATGTCCCGCATCAATATAGACCAAAGTACAGAGGGTTAGGCTATGCTATTGTGCACCTACCTGATGCATCAGAAGGTGCGAGGCCCTTGCTAAATTCTGTGCACAGACTTTGAGATCTATGCTTTAGACTGTATCTAAACCTGCTCCAACATGGACTGACATTCTGGCCTACTTTCAGCCGATGCGACTTGTCTGTCGCTGAACAGTCGCTTTTTATGTATTCAGCACCTATGTATAATGTTGTAAAAATGCTCTAGAAGCTAAAGTCGCAGAAATGTCACACATATTTGGCCTGCAACTTTCTGTGCGACAAATTCAGACAGGAAAAATCAGTATAAATCCTTAGAAAATTATCCCCCAGTGTCTCCATCTGCTGGCGGTATTGAATAAGCATTGCTGCACTGATGGGGTATGCATTAGACGAAAAAAAAGAAGAAAAAGAAGAATAATACGCCCAGAAAAGAGGCGAAAAGGAGAAAAACGTAAAAAAACGTGAAAAAAAAGTAAGAGGAAGAGAAGGGAAAAAAAGGTGGAAATGGGTTTAAAAGTGATTTCGGCGGAGAAATGTATATATATATATATATATATATATATATATATATATATATATACGCGCACACACACACATATATATAAACGTATTCTCCGTTGAGATATTGCAGCCGCTGCTGTGTCCAGGCCCAGGAGCCTTAGCACTGTGCTGTGATGTCACTCAATACCACTGACATCACTAGGTGTAAACAACATCTCTCCTTTGCTGTGTATGTGACTATGGAGCTGTTTGGTGATGTCGTCTATTATGGCCTTCATAGAAGCAACAGGAGATTGTTGCATCCATCTAGAACCCTCAGAACTACAGTGCTATGATGTCACTCACTTCCACAGGCCTTGCAGAGTGTAAACAACAACAACCCAGCTTTGTTGTGTATGTAACCATAGGGATTTGTGATGTCACCTAGAACCTTCACAGCAGCGACAGCTTTATGAGGAGCATCAGCACTGCTCTGCCTGAGCAGAACCATCACCGCCATAGGTTGTCAAATAACCCGGGTTTAACCCACACAGGTAAGTCCAATGGGGTGCAGGCATGTCCTCTATGCTTACAGCTTCCCGTGGGTGTTGGTTTGATACCGTTTGGGGACAGCCAAGGAGGCATCTGCAGGCAACAAAGGTAGGTGTGTGCTTGTGTGTGTGTTTCCTATGCAGATCCTAAGCCCAGTGTCACATGCAAGTAGGAGGAGTAAGAAGGGTTCCTGGCAAATCCGGGTTATGGATTGCATTTAAAAAGGCCCCGTGGGAGTGCAATGGGCCCCTGTCTTGCTGCTTAGCAATAATGGTATGGGTTTAGGTTCTGCTGTGTGTACTGGTGGTTGACTGCCCCCCAGCCCAGAGTGTGCATGGAAAATTGTCTGGCAGCCTCCCTGACAGCAAGCAGTGATAGTGCCCATGAAGGGGACCTTGTTGGGCCCGCCCCTTTCACGGTTATCGCTTCTCGGCCTTTTGGCTAAGATCTTGTATCTTGTCAAGGGGCTCTGAGTTCGTCGAACCTTCGGCCTTGAGGCATCGGCGGTTTTTTAGCCGTCTTAAGCCTCATGCTGCTATAGGAGGAGGACTTACAAAGAACGGGAAGGCGATCCCCCATGGCGACCCTTAGGTTTGCTGCGCATACTGAAACTCGGATTAAGAACACCTTCCGTATTGAAGTGGATGAGGAGAAAAAGGAGAAGATGACTTTGGAATTTTTTGTCAAGAGAATTATGCTGGATTTATTGCACATTCAGAGAGAAGATGTGTTTTGCCTAAAAGACCCAGGTAAAGGACTTTTCATTCTTACCTTGACTTCCGCATCTGCATGTGACCATATGTTTGAGAAAGTTCGGGAGCTTGCCAATGAGGAGGATATGAAAGGACTTGTTTTCATTGCTCTATATTCTAATGGCGATGTTCCACTGGTGGTTACTATGCACGATCCATACGTGGATATAAGAGACATTGTCTTATTTTTAAACCAATATTGTGCGGAAGTCAAATACTCTCATAAAATAATGAATGCAATGGACTTTTGGACTGGAAAGCATAAGTTTGCTGTTAAGTTCAGAGAAGATGTGAGAGGAATTGGAGGTCTGTGTCGCCCACCTGCAAATTTTTTAATTGGGCGTAAACGTGGCTATTTATTCTACCCTGGGATGCCGTATTATTGCAGGAAATGCCATGAATATGGTCATACACAAGAATCTTGCAAAGAGGAAGTGGTTATTTGCAAAAGATGTGGCCAAAAAGGCCACACCACTTTGGACTGTCAAAATGAGATTCTGTGTAATGTGTGTAAGCAGAAAGGACACGCTTTTAAGGATTGTCCTCAACGCTCCTGGGCCAATATTGTGGCTACGTCGGCTGGTCCCTCGATGAGGAAGAGCTCCATGGATGCTGTGCCTGTGCCTAAGACCCACACCCTGAAAGTGATGCCTGAGTCTTCTGCTACCGGAATTCCTGTGATACCTGCTGTGGCTCATGTCTCCAAAAGCATTGTGTCCCCGGGGAAGGTCGTGGGACCTGAGACAGAAGTGAGGGGTTCTCCTCTCATGGAAGTTGAGGGTCCTGGACCGCCCAGAAGGGATACAGAGGAGATGGATGTAGAAGAACGGCGAAAGAGGAAAAGCAGAGACCGGAAAGAGGAAAAGGGCCTTAACATCAAAAGGAGTGGTCGAGTTAGTGCGGATGAGGGGAATGTGGAGATTGTCTGCCAAAAGGTTATAACAGCATCCGACCCTGTTAATATTGAGGAATTAGTGTCACCACCTGCAGATTGGGGTTCTTTGTCTGAGGATAATGAATGACCCAGGAGCTACCAAGTGTTAATATCTCCTCCTTCAATGTGAGGAGTTTGAAGAGCCCGGAGAGGAGGGCTGCTTTATTCTCTTTCTTGTCTTCTTTGCCTACAGACATTTTATTTTTACAGGAATGTGCCATTGATTATGATATCAATTATTCATCTTTGAGATCTGAATGGACTCTTGGCCCGTCTGTGTGGTCAGGGGATAATGAGAGGAAAGTGACTGGTGTTGGCATACTGTTCAAGAGCAGTGAGTATAAAGTTACCTCCTTCACAGACATTGTACCCGGTAGAGCCCTGCTCGTTCATATTATTTATAATGACATGAATATGAGACTTTTAAATGTATATGCCTCTCCAGATAAGGATGAAAGATCTGATTTATTAGAGAAAATTCAGTTTTATTTACCGGGTTCATCCCCGCTTATCATCGCTGGTGATTTTAATTGTATAATGGCAGGAGAGGAGCGGGCTGGAGGATCTGAACAAAGGAAAGATAAGACTGAAAAACAACTAAAGGATTTTATAGTTGATTTTAATTTAAAAGATTTGTGGAGAACCTCTTTCCCTAATGACCCTGGGTATACCTGGGGGAATAGCCTTTATATGTCAAGGATTGATTATATTTTTGCTTCTGGATTTGCATTTTATGGGAATATGCAATTGACTTCTACCTTTTTTTCAGATCATAAGATTTTATCTGCTACATGTAAGTTTGATGGGGTTTGCAGAGCCAAAGGAGTCTGGCGTCTGAATGTCTCTTTGCTTGAAGATGAAGAAATTAAATGTAATTTTATCTATCTTTTTAAAAAATTGCAGAACTCAAGGACTAATTTTAATTCTCTTTTAGCATGGTGGGAATTCTGCAAGGTAAAATTTAAAGAGTATTTTATTAAGATGGGTGTTAAAAAAACAAAAGAGAAATTGAAATGGTATAGAGATCTTAACACAAAACTACAAACCTATTATCAACTCAAAGAGCTGGGTGTATATGTAGACGATCTGATTTTAAGTGTTAAAAGTGATATTCAGAAGGCTATAACTAACAAAGGGAAAGAAATAATTTTTAACTCCAAAGTTGAATGTAAAGAGAAGGATGAAAAGTGTACAAGATTCTTTTTTAAAAAGGTAATGGAAACAAAAAAGTTAATGATTAACATTGAGGATGAAACTACTAATGTAGGAATGTTATCCAAAGCTAAATCCTTTTATCAAGATCTGTTTAATGAGAAACCCATTGATATATCTGCTGCTAATTTTCTCCTAAGCACTTTAGATTGTGGTTTAAGTAAGGAGGACCAAGATGCACTTTGCACAGAAGTAAGATGCCAAGAATTAGAAATTGCTGCTAAAAGTTTATCCACAGGTAAAACACCAGGTTCTGATGGACTTCCTGTAGAGTTTTATAAAACCTTTTGGGAAATTTTTAAAGATGATTTGCTTAATATTTTTAAGGAGGCTTTTAATTCTGATGTTCTACCTTTATCTTGGAGGAGTGGTATAGTGTCTCTGATCCCCAAAAAGGGGGATAGGAACAGCTTAGAAAATTGGAGACCAATTACGCTTCTTAATGTTTATTATAAGATTATGTCAAAAATTTTTGTTAACAGAATGAAGCCGTTTTTGTACAAGGTCATCCATGTGGATCAGGTATGTGGTGTCCCAGGAAGGAGTGTAGCTGAACCTTTAAATGCTATTAGGGACGTCATATGGTATCAGCAAGAGCGGAATCAAAATCTAGCCATTCTATCTCTAGATTTTCATAAAGCGTTCGATAGAGTATCACATTGTTTTTTATGGATGGTTTTACAACGCATGGGTTTTCCTAACATATTTATTAAGCAAATTGCTCTCTTATATAAAGGTTCTTTTAGCAGGATTTTAATAAATGGTTTCCTTACAGATTTTATTAATTTATCATCAGGGGTAAAGCAAGGCTGCCCTCTGTCTCCTATACTGTTTATATGTGCAATAGAACCTCTGTTAAACTTAATAAGGAATGATAAAATAATAAAAGGAGTGCCAGTTCCTGGAGGTAATAATGCCACCCTTAAAGTGTGTGGCTATATGGATGATATTAATGTTTTTTGTGAAAGTGCCTTCTCTTTACAAAGAGTTGTTGATGTTACTGATTTCTTTTGTAAAGCTTCTGCTTTTAAACTTAATTTATCTAAATGTGACTGTTTTTATATAGGTAAATGGGAAAACGTGCAAATACCAAACCTAAAATTACAGTCAGAAAAAATAAAAATCCTTGGAGTCATCTTTGATAAAAATAACAATGGTGAGGAAAGTTGGCTAATGGTAAAAGAAAAGGTAAAGAAAAAGGTAGACTTTTGGTCCCTAAGGAAATTATCCTTAGAAGGTAAAATTTTGGTGATTAAGGCTATGCTAATACCCATTATGCTCTATTTAAATATGATTTATCCTCCTAATGAACTTATGTCTAGGCAACTTCAGAGGATTCTCTTTGAGTTTCTATGGAGTTCTAAAGCAGAAAAATTAAAAAGAGATACTATGTATAAGTCACAAAAAAATGGAGGAAAACAGGTTCCCTGTATTAGAAAATTTTTATACTTAAGGTTTTTTAGTTGGTGTTTTAGGGGACTTTTTATGAAAAGTGTATGGTCCTGTTTTTTAAAGTACTCTGCGGGACATATTTTTAGAAAAAGAGAATGGGTGTTTTTATCATTATCTTCTCCTGTACTTTTAACTCCGCCTAAACATTATGCCATCTTAGAAAAAATTATACGTATGTATAACCTTAAAGACTTTGACTTGTTAACCTTGAGGGATGCTCGCAAGATAGAAGTACAGTTAAATTTGCAAGAAGGAATATGTATGGTCTCTAATTTTTCTTATAATAGGTGTGTACAAATATGGAAAAAGGTAAACGAGCCATATCTTTTTAATGAGCACAAGGATTTAGCATGGATGATTATCCATGAGTGTCTTCCGGTAAGATTTTTCCAATATAGAAGAGGTCTAAATGCTGTATGTGTCTGTCCCCGGGATAATTGCAATATAGATGAAACTGTTTTGCACCTTTTCTGGAATTGTTATTTTGCACAAAAGGTTTTTAGACTAATTGGTTCTTTATTGAAATTCCTAACAGGTCTAAAAGTTTTAAATCATGAAGTTGTTTTATATGGCAAAAGTGATGGAGTTATGAAAGAAAAAGAGAGAATTTTGTGGATTTTTATCAACTGTACAAAAAATGTATTATGGAAAGTTCGTAATATCCTTGTCTTCAAAAGAGATTTTATTTGTGAAAAAGAATGTTTGAAGATGATATACAGTGAAGTTTACTTGTACTATTTAATTGATAAAAAGAGATATGGGCAGAAAAAAGCATTAGCTATGTGGAATTTACATTTATGGAAAACAGTATTTGATGTATTGTAAACATTTTTTGTGATGTATTTAAGTTTTTGAGTTTTTTCAATAAAAATGTAAAAAAAAAAAAAAAAAATCTGTTCTTATCAGTTTAATATCTGATACGTCCCCTATCTGGGGACCATATATTAAATGGATTTTTGAGAACGGGGGCCGATTTCGAAGCTTGCTTCCGTCGCCCTATGCATTGACCCGATATGGCAGTATCTTCGGGTACAGTGCACCACCCCCTTACAGGGTTAAAAAGAAAGATTCCTACTTTCATTGCTACCTGCTTGCTGGCTAGCCAGCTAGCCAGCCCTGTGGGCCTTGCTGCTGCTGCTGCTGCAGCCAAAAAACAAAAGGTGGTGCTGCTGCTGCTTCTGCTTCTGCTTGTGTCTGGCCGCTGTTGGAGCGTCCAGGCACAGGACTTCTGCTGCTGCTGACTAAATGGCCTCCTTAATTGGATCATTTGAGTAGCCAGCACACCTGTGCAGGTAGGGCATGACATGATAGGCAGCTGCCTTGATAGCGGGTGGGTGCTGAATGTTCCTAATTGACAAAATAAGATTAATGCTTATGAAGAAATATAAAATCTCATCCCTTCCCCAATATCGCGCCACACCCCTACCCCTTAATTCCCTGGTTGAACTTGATGGACATATGTCTTTTTTCGACCGTACTAACTATGTAACTATGTAACATAACATGGGGGGGGGGGGTCTCCTGGCTGTTCACACAGGTGTGTCATTGCTGTACATTGACCATGCATTGCTTCTGTGGTATTGCAAAGGCAAAGACAAATGCTTCCAGCCATCCATTGCACTAATGGATTGGTCATCAGCTGGCTGTCTATGTCCCGCATCAATATAGACCAAAGTACAGAGGGTTAGGCTATGCTATTGTGCACCTACCTGATGCATCAGAAGGTGCGAGGCCCTTGCTAAATTCTGTGCACAGACTTTGAGATCTATGCTTTAGACTGTATCTAAACCTGCTCCAACATGGACTGACATTCTGGCCTACTTTCAGCCGATGCGACTTGTCTGTCGCTGAACAGTCGCTTTTTATGTATTCAGCACCTATGTATAATGTTGTAAAAATGCTCTAGAAGCTAAAGTCGCAGAAATGTCACACATATTTGGCCTGCAACTTTCTGTGCGACAAATTCAGACAGGAAAAATCAGTATAAATCCTTAGAAAATTATCCCCCAGTGTCTCCATCTGCTGGCGGTATTGAATAAGCATTGCTGCACTGATGGGGTATGCATTAGACGAAAAAAAAGAAGAAAAAGAAGAATAATACGCCCAGAAAAGAGGCGAAAAGGAGAAAAACGTAAAAAAACGTGAAAAAAAAGTAAGAGGAAGAGAAGGGAAAAAAAGGTGGAAATGGGTTTAAAAGTGATTTCGGCGGAGAAATATATATATATATATATATATATATATATATATATATATATATATATATATACGCGCACACACACACATATATATAAACGTATTCTCCGTTGAGATATTGCAGCCGCTGCTGTGTCCAGGCCCAGGAGCCTTAGCACTGTGCTGTGATGTCACTCAATACCACTGACATCACTAGGTGTAAACAACATCTCTCCTTTGCTGTGTATGTGACTATGGAGCTGTTTGGTGATGTCGTCTATTATGGCCTTCATAGAAGCAACAGGAGATTGTTGCATCCATCTAGAACCCTCAGAACTACAGTGCTATGATGTCACTCACTTCCACAGGCCTTGCAGAGTGTAAACAACAACAACCCAGCTTTGTTGTGTATGTAACCATAGGGATTTGTGATGTCACCTAGAACCTTCACAGCAGCGACAGCTTTATGAGGAGCATCAGCACTGCTCTGCCTGAGCAGAACCATCACCGCCATAGGTTGTCAAATAACCCGGGTTTAACCCACACAGGTAAGTCCAATGGGGTGCAGGCATGTCCTCTATGCTTACAGCTTCCCGTGGGTGTTGGTTTGATACCGTTTGGGGACAGCCAAGGAGGCATCTGCAGGCAACAAAGGTAGGTGTGTGCTTGTGTGTGTGTTTCCTATGCAGATCCTAAGCCCAGTGTCACATGCAAGTAGGAGGAGTAAGAAGGGTTCCTGGCAAATCCGGGTTATGGATTGCATTTAAAAAGGCCCCGTGGGAGTGCAATGGGCCCCTGTCTTGCTGCTTAGCAATAATGGTATGGGTTTAGGTTCTGCTGTGTGTACTGGTGGTTGACTGCCCCCCAGCCCAGAGTGTGCATGGAAAATTGTCTGGCAGCCTCCCTGACAGCAAGCAGTGATAGTGCCCATGAAGGGGACCTTGTTGGGCCCGCCCCTTTCACGGTTATCGCTTCTCGGCCTTTTGGCTAAGATCAAGTGTAGTATCTGTTCTTATCAGTTTAATATCTGATACGTCCCCTATCTGGGGACCATATATTAAATGGATTTTTGAGAACGGGGGCCGATTTCGAAGCTTGCTTCCGTCGCCCTATGCATTGACCCGATATGGCAGTATCTTCGGGTACAGTGCACCACCCCCTTACAGGGTTAAAAAGAAAGATTCCTACTTTCATTGCTACCTGCTTGCTGGCTAGCCAGCTAGCCAGCCCTGTGGGCCTTGCTGCTGCTGCTGCTGCAGCCAAAAAACAAAAGGTGGTGCTGCTGCTGCTTCTGCTTCTGCTTGTGTCTGGCCGCTGTTGGAGCGTCCTGGCACAGGACTTCTGCTGCTGCTGACTAAATGGCCTCCTTAATTGGATCATTTGAGTAGCCAGCACACCTGTGCAGGTAGGGCATGACATGATAGGCAGCTGCCTTGATAGCGGGTGGGTGCTGAATGTTCCTAATTGACAAAATAAGATTAATGCTTATGAAGAAATATAAAATCTCATCCCTTCCCCAATATCGCGCCACACCCCTACCCCTTAATTCCCTGGTTGAACTTGATGGACATATGTCTTTTTTCGACCGTACTAACTATGTAACTATGTAACATAACATGGGGGGGGGGGGTCTCCTGGCTGTTCACACAGGTGTGTCATTGCTGTACATTGACCATGCATTGCTTCTGTGGTATTGCAAAGGCAAAGACAAATGCTTCCAGCCATCCATTGCACTAATGGATTGGTCATCAGCTGGCTGTCTATGTCCCGCATCAATATAGACCAAAGTACAGAGGGTTAGGCTATGCTATTGTGCACCTACCTGATGCATCAGAAGGTGCGAGGCCCTTGCTAAATTCTGTGCACAGACTTTGAGATCTATGCTTTAGACTGTATCTAAACCTGCTCCAACATGGACTGACATTCTGGCCTACTTTCAGCCGATGCGACTTGTCTGTCGCTGAACAGTCGCTTTTTATGTATTCAGCACCTATGTATAATGTTGTAAAAATGCTCTAGAAGCTAAAGTCGCAGAAATGTCACACATATTTGGCCTGCAACTTTCTGTGCGACAAATTCAGACAGGAAAAATCAGTATAAATCCTTAGAAAATTATCCCCCAGTGTCTCCATCTGCTGGCGGTATTGAATAAGCATTGCTGCACTGATGGGGTATGCATTAGACGAAAAAAAAGAAGAAAAAGAAGAATAATACGCCCAGAAAAGAGGCGAAAAGGAGAAAAACGTAAAAAAACGTGAAAAAAAAGTAAGAGGAAGAGAAGGGAAAAAAAGGTGGAAATGGGTTTAAAAGTGATTTCGGCGGAGAAATATATATATATATATATATATATATATATATATATATATATACGCGCACACACACACATATATATAAACGTATTCTCCGTTGAGATATTGCAGCCGCTGCTGTGTCCAGGCCCAGGAGCCTTAGCACTGTGCTGTGATGTCACTCAATACCACTGACATCACTAGGTGTAAACAACATCTCTCCTTTGCTGTGTATGTGACTATGGAGCTGTTTGGTGATGTCGTCTATTATGGCCTTCATAGAAGCAACAGGAGATTGTTGCATCCATCTAGAACCCTCAGAACTACAGTGCTATGATGTCACTCACTTCCACAGGCCTTGCAGAGTGTAAACAACAACAACCCAGCTTTGTTGTGTATGTAACCATAGGGATTTGTGATGTCACCTAGAACCTTCACAGCAGCGACAGCTTTATGAGGAGCATCAGCACTGCTCTGCCTGAGCAGAACCATCACCGCCATAGGTTGTCAAATAACCCGGGTTTAACCCACACAGGTAAGTCCAATGGGGTGCAGGCATGTCCTCTATGCTTACAGCTTCCCGTGGGTGTTGGTTTGATACCGTTTGGGGACAGCCAAGGAGGCATCTGCAGGCAACAAAGGTAGGTGTGTGCTTGTGTGTGTGTTTCCTATGCAGATCCTAAGCCCAGTGTCACATGCAAGTAGGAGGAGTAAGAAGGGTTCCTGGCAAATCCGGGTTATGGATTGCATTTAAAAAGGCCCCGTGGGAGTGCAATGGGCCCCTGTCTTGCTGCTTAGCAATAATGGTATGGGTTTAGGTTCTGCTGTGTGTACTGGTGGTTGACTGCCCCCCAGCCCAGAGTGTGCATGGAAAATTGTCTGGCAGCCTCCCTGACAGCAAGCAGTGATAGTGCCCATGAAGGGGACCTTGTTGGGCCCGCCCCTTTCACGGTTATCGCTTCTCGGCCTTTTGGCTAAGATCAAGTGTAGTATCTGTTCTTATCAGTTTAATATCTGATACGTCCCCTATCTGGGGACCATATATTAAATGGATTTTTGAGAACGGGGGCCGATTTCGAAGCTTGCTTCCGTCGCCCTATGCATTGACCCGATATGGCAGTATCTTCGGGTACAGTGCACCACCCCCTTACAGGGTTAAAAAGAAAGATTCCTACTTTCATTGCTACCTGCTTGCTGGCTAGCCAGCTAGCCAGCCCTGTGGGCCTTGCTGCTGCTGCTGCAGCCAAAAAACAAAAGGTGGTGCTGCTGCTGCTTCT
Source organism: Hyla sarda (assembly GCF_029499605.1). Classification (NCBI taxonomy): domain Eukaryota; kingdom Metazoa; phylum Chordata; class Amphibia; order Anura; family Hylidae; genus Hyla; species Hyla sarda. The sequence continues at coordinate 49,650 of NW_026608652.1, forward strand.
GCTTCTGCTTGTGTCTGGCCGCTGTTGGAGCGTCCAGGCACAGGACTTCTGCTGCTGCTGACTAAATGGCCTCCTTAATTGGATCATTTGAGTAGCCAGCACACCTGTGCAGGTAGGGCATGACATGATAGGCAGCTGCCTTGATAGCGGGTGGGTGCTGAATGTTCCTAATTGACAAAATAAGATTAATGCTTATGAAGAAATATAAAATCTCATCCCTTCCCCAATATCGCGCCACACCCCTACCCCTTAATTCCCTGGTTGAACTTGATGGACATATGTCTTTTTTCGACCGTACTAACTATGTAACTATGTAACATAACATGGGGGGGGGGGGTCTCCTGGCTGTTCACACAGGTGTGTCATTGCTGTACATTGACCATGCATTGCTTCTGTGGTATTGCAAAGGCAAAGACAAATGCTTCCAGCCATCCATTGCACTAATGGATTGGTCATCAGCTGGCTGTCTATGTCCCGCATCAATATAGACCAAAGTACAGAGGGTTAGGCTATGCTATTGTGCACCTACCTGATGCATCAGAAGGTGCGAGGCCCTTGCTAAATTCTGTGCACAGACTTTGAGATCTATGCTTTAGACTGTATCTAAACCTGCTCCAACATGGACTGACATTCTGGCCTACTTTCAGCCGATGCGACTTGTCTGTCGCTGAACAGTCGCTTTTTATGTATTCAGCACCTATGTATAATGTTGTAAAAATGCTCTAGAAGCTAAAGTCGCAGAAATGTCACACATATTTGGCCTGCAACTTTCTGTGCGACAAATTCAGACAGGAAAAATCAGTATAAATCCTTAGAAAATTATCCCCCAGTGTCTCCATCTGCTGGCGGTATTGAATAAGCATTGCTGCACTGATGGGGTATGCATTAGACGAAAAAAAAGAAGAAAAAGAAGAATAATACGCCCAGAAAAGAGGCGAAAAGGAGAAAAACGTAAAAAAACGTGAAAAAAAAGTAAGAGGAAGAGAAGGGAAAAAAAGGTGGAAATGGGTTTAAAAGTGATTTCGGCGGAGAAATATATATATATATATATATATATATATATATATATATATATATACGCGCACACACACACATATATATAAACGTATTCTCCGTTGAGATATTGCAGCCGCTGCTGTGTCCAGGCCCAGGAGCCTTAGCACTGTGCTGTGATGTCACTCAATACCACTGACATCACTAGGTGTAAACAACATCTCTCCTTTGCTGTGTATGTGACTATGGAGCTGTTTGGTGATGTCGTCTATTATGGCCTTCATAGAAGCAACAGGAGATTGTTGCATCCATCTAGAACCCTCAGAACTACAGTGCTATGATGTCACTCACTTCCACAGGCCTTGCAGAGTGTAAACAACAACAACCCAGCTTTGTTGTGTATGTAACCATAGGGATTTGTGATGTCACCTAGAACCTTCACAGCAGCGACAGCTTTATGAGGAGCATCAGCACTGCTCTGCCTGAGCAGAACCATCACCGCCATAGGTTGTCAAATAACCCGGGTTTAACCCACACAGGTAAGTCCAATGGGGTGCAGGCATGTCCTCTATGCTTACAGCTTCCCGTGGGTGTTGGTTTGATACCGTTTGGGGACAGCCAAGGAGGCATCTGCAGGCAACAAAGGTAGGTGTGTGCTTGTGTGTGTGTTTCCTATGCAGATCCTAAGCCCAGTGTCACATGCAAGTAGGAGGAGTAAGAAGGGTTCCTGGCAAATCCGGGTTATGGATTGCATTTAAAAAGGCCCCGTGGGAGTGCAATGGGCCCCTGTCTTGCTGCTTAGCAATAATGGTATGGGTTTAGGTTCTGCTGTGTGTACTGGTGGTTGACTGCCCCCCAGCCCAGAGTGTGCATGGAAAATTGTCTGGCAGCCTCCCTGACAGCAAGCAGTGATAGTGCCCATGAAGGGGACCTTGTTGGGCCCGCCCCTTTCACGGTTATCGCTTCTCGGCCTTTTGGCTAAGATCAAGTGTAGTATCTGTTCTTATCAGTTTAATATCTGATACGTCCCCTATCTGGGGACCATATATTAAATGGATTTTTGAGAACGGGGGCCGATTTCGAAGCTTGCTTCCGTCGCCCTATGCATTGACCCGATATGGCAGTATCTTCGGGTACAGTGCACCACCCCCTTACAGGGTTAAAAAGAAAGATTCCTACTTTCATTGCTACCTGCTTGCTGGCTAGCCAGCTAGCCAGCCCTGTGGGCCTTGCTGCTGCTGCTGCTGCAGCCAAAAAACAAAAGGTGGTGCTGCTGCTGCTTCTGCTTCTGCTTGTGTCTGGCCGCTGTTGGAGCGTCCAGGCACAGGACTTCTGCTGCTGCTGACTAAATGGCCTCCTTAATTGGATCATTTGAGTAGCCAGCACACCTGTGCAGGTAGGGCATGACATGATAGGCAGCTGCCTTGATAGCGGGTGGGTGCTGAATGTTCCTAATTGACAAAATAAGATTAATGCTTATGAAGAAATATAAAATCTCATCCCTTCCCCAATATCGCGCCACACCCCTACCCCTTAATTCCCTGGTTGAACTTGATGGACATATGTCTTTTTTCGACCGTACTAACTATGTAACTATGTAACATAACATGGGGGGGGGGGGTCTCCTGGCTGTTCACACAGGTGTGTCATTGCTGTACATTGACCATGCATTGCTTCTGTGGTATTGCAAAGGCAAAGACAAATGCTTCCAGCCATCCATTGCACTAATGGATTGGTCATCAGCTGGCTGTCTATGTCCCGCATCAATATAGACCAAAGTACAGAGGGTTAGGCTATGCTATTGTGCACCTACCTGATGCATCAGAAGGTGCGAGGCCCTTGCTAAATTCTGTGCACAGACTTTGAGATCTATGCTTTAGACTGTATCTAAACCTGCTCCAACATGGACTGACATTCTGGCCTACTTTCAGCCGATGCGACTTGTCTGTCGCTGAACAGTCGCTTTTTATGTATTCAGCACCTATGTATAATGTTGTAAAAATGCTCTAGAAGCTAAAGTCGCAGAAATGTCACACATATTTGGCCTGCAACTTTCTGTGCGACAAATTCAGACAGGAAAAATCAGTATAAATCCTTAGAAAATTATCCCCCAGTGTCTCCATCTGCTGGCGGTATTGAATAAGCATTGCTGCACTGATGGGGTATGCATTAGACGAAAAAAAAGAAGAAAAAGAAGAATAATACGCCCAGAAAAGAGGCGAAAAGGAGAAAAACGTAAAAAAACGTGAAAAAAAAGTAAGAGGAAGAGAAGGGAAAAAAAGGTGGAAATGGGTTTAAAAGTGATTTCGGCGGAGAAATATATATATATATATATATATATATATATATATATATATATACGCGCACACACACACATATATATAAACGTATTCTCCGTTGAGATATTGCAGCCGCTGCTGTGTCCAGGCCCAGGAGCCTTAGCACTGTGCTGTGATGTCACTCAATACCACTGACATCACTAGGTGTAAACAACATCTCTCCTTTGCTGTGTATGTGACTATGGAGCTGTTTGGTGATGTCGTCTATTATGGCCTTCATAGAAGCAACAGGAGATTGTTGCATCCATCTAGAACCCTCAGAACTACAGTGCTATGATGTCACTCACTTCCACAGGCCTTGCAGAGTGTAAACAACAACAACCCAGCTTTGTTGTGTATGTAACCATAGGGATTTGTGATGTCACCTAGAACCTTCACAGCAGCGACAGCTTTATGAGGAGCATCAGCACTGCTCTGCCTGAGCAGAACCATCACCGCCATAGGTTGTCAAATAACCCGGGTTTAACCCACACAGGTAAGTCCAATGGGGTGCAGGCATGTCCTCTATGCTTACAGCTTCCCGTGGGTGTTGGTTTGATACCGTTTGGGGACAGCCAAGGAGGCATCTGCAGGCAACAAAGGTAGGTGTGTGCTTGTGTGTGTGTTTCCTATGCAGATCCTAAGCCCAGTGTCACATGCAAGTAGGAGGAGTAAGAAGGGTTCCTGGCAAATCCGGGTTATGGATTGCATTTAAAAAGGCCCCGTGGGAGTGCAATGGGCCCCTGTCTTGCTGCTTAGCAATAATGGTATGGGTTTAGGTTCTGCTGTGTGTACTGGTGGTTGACTGCCCCCCAGCCCAGAGTGTGCATGGAAAATTGTCTGGCAGCCTCCCTGACAGCAAGCAGTGATAGTGCCCATGAAGGGGACCTTGTTGGGCCCGCCCCTTTCACGGTTATCGCTTCTCGGCCTTTTGGCTAAGATCAAGTGTAGTATCTGTTCTTATCAGTTTAATATCTGATACGTCCCCTATCTGGGGACCATATATTAAATGGATTTTTGAGAACGGGGGCCGATTTCGAAGCTTGCTTCCGTCGCCCTATGCATTGACCCGATATGGCAGTATCTTCGGGTACAGTGCACCACCCCCTTACAGGGTTAAAAAGAAAGATTCCTACTTTCATTGCTACCTGCTTGCTGGCTAGCCAGCTAGCCAGCCCTGTGGGCCTTGCTGCTGCTGCTGCTGCAGCCAAAAAACAAAAGGTGGTGCTGCTGCTGCTTCTGCTTCTGCTTGTGTCTGGCCGCTGTTGGAGCGTCCAGGCACAGGACTTCTGCTGCTGCTGACTAAATGGCCTCCTTAATTGGATCATTTGAGTAGCCAGCACACCTGTGCAGGTAGGGCATGACATGATAGGCAGCTGCCTTGATAGCGGGTGGGTGCTGAATGTTCCTAATTGACAAAATAAGATTAATGCTTATGAAGAAATATAAAATCTCATCCCTTCCCCAATATCGCGCCACACCCCTACCCCTTAATTCCCTGGTTGAACTTGATGGACATATGTCTTTTTTCGACCGTACTAACTATGTAACTATGTAACATAACATGGGGGGGGGGGGGTCTCCTGGCTGTTCACACAGGTGTGTCATTGCTGTACATTGACCATGCATTGCTTCTGTGGTATTGCAAAGGCAAAGACAAATGCTTCCAGCCATCCATTGCACTAATGGATTGGTCATCAGCTGGCTGTCTATGTCCCGCATCAATATAGACCAAAGTACAGAGGGTTAGGCTATGCTATTGTGCACCTACCTGATGCATCAGAAGGTGCGAGGCCCTTGCTAAATTCACTTTGAGATCTATGCTTTAGACTGTATCTAAACCTGCTCCAACATGGACTGACATTCTGGCCTACTTTCAGCCGATGCGACTTGTCTGTCGCTGAACAGTAGCTTTTTATGTATTCAGCACCTATGTATAATGTTGTAAAAATGCTCTAGAAGCTAAAGTCGCAGAAATGTCACACATATTTGGCCTGCAACTTTCTGTGCGACAAATTCAGACAGGAAAAATCAGTATAAATCCTTAGAAAATTATCCCCCAGTGTCTCCATCTGCTGGCGGTATTGAATAAGCATTGCTGCACTGATGGGGTATGCCTTAGACGAAAAAAAAGAAGAAAAAGAAGAATAATACGCCCAGAAAAGAGGCGAAAAGGAGAAAAACGTAAAAAAACGTGAAAAAAAAGTAAGAGGAAGAGAAGGGAAAAAAAGGTGGAAATGGGTTTAAAAGTGATTTCGGCGGAGAAATATATATATATATATATATATATATATATATATATATATATATATACGCGCACACACACACATATATATAAACGTATTCTCCGTTGAGATATTGCAGCCGCTGCTGTGTCCAGGCCCAGGAGCCTTAGCACTGTGCTGTGATGTCACTCAATACCACTGACATCACTAGGTGTAAACAACATCTCTCCTTTGCTGTGTATGTGACTATGGAGCTGTTTGGTGATGTCGTCTATTATGGCCTTCATAGAAGCAACAGGAGATTGTTGCATCCATCTAGAACCCTCAGAACTACAGTGCTATGATGTCACTCACTTCCACAGGCCTTGCAGAGTGTAAACAACAACAACCCAGCTTTGTTGTGTATGTAACCATAGGGATTTGTGATGTCACCTAGAACCTTCACAGCAGCGACAGCTTTATGAGGAGCATCAGCACTGCTCTGCCTGAGCAGAACCATCACCGCCATAGGTTGTCAAATAACCCGGGTTTAACCCACACAGGTAAGTCCAATGGGGTGCAGGCATGTCCTCTATGCTTACAGCTTCCCGTGGGTGTTGGTTTGATACCGTTTGGGGACAGCCAAGGAGGCATCTGCAGGCAACAAAGGTAGGTGTGTGCTTGTGTGTGTGTTTCCTATGCAGATCCTAAGCCCAGTGTCACATGCAAGTAGGAGGAGTAAGAAGGGTTCCTGGCAAATCCGGGTTATGGATTGCATTTAAAAAGGCCCCGTGGGAGTGCAATGGGCCCCTGTCTTGCTGCTTAGCAATAATGGTATGGGTTTAGGTTCTGCTGTGTGTACTGGTGGTTGACTGCCCCCCAGCCCAGAGTGTGCATGGAAAATTGTCTGGCAGCCTCCCTGACAGCAAGCAGTGATAGTGCCCATGAAGGGGACCTTGTTGGGCCCGCCCCTTTCACGGTTATCGCTTCTCGGCCTTTTGGCTAAGATCAAGTGTAGTATCTGTTCTTATCAGTTTAATATCTGATACGTCCCCTATCTGGGGACCATATATTAAATGGATTTTTGAGAACGGGGGCCGATTTCGAAGCTTGCTTCCGTCGCCCTATGCATTGACCCGATATGGCAGTATCTTCGGGTACAGTGCACCACCCCCTTACAGGGTTAAAAAGAAAGATTCCTACTTTCATTGCTACCTGCTTGCTGGCTAGCCAGCTAGCCAGCCCTGTGGGCCTTGCTGCTGCTGCTGCTGCAGCCAAAAAACAAAAGGTGGTGCTGCTGCTGCTTCTGCTTCTGCTTGTGTCTGGCCGCTGTTGGAGCGTCCAGGCACAGGACTTCTGCTGCTGCTGACTAAATGGCCTCCTTAATTGGATCATTTGAGTAGCCAGCACACCTGTGCAGGTAGGGCATGACATGATAGGCAGCTGCCTTGATAGCGGGTGGGTGCTGAATGTTCCTAATTGACAAAATAAGATTAATGCTTATGAAGAAATATAAAATCTCATCCCTTCCCCAATATCGCGCCACACCCCTACCCCTTAATTCCCTGGTTGAACTTGATGGACATATGTCTTTTTTCGACCGTACTAACTATGTAACTATGTAACATAACATGGGGGGGGGGGGTCTCCTGGCTGTTCACACAGGTGTGTCATTGCTGTACATTGACCATGCATTGCTTCTGTGGTATTGCAAAGGCAAAGACAAATGCTTCCAGCCATCCATTGCACTAATGGATTGGTCATCAGCTGGCTGTCTATGTCCCGCATCAATATAGACCAAAGTACAGAGGGTTAGGCTATGCTATTGTGCACCTACCTGATGCATCAGAAGGTGCGAGGCCCTTGCTAAATTCTGTGCACAGACTTTGAGATCTATGCTTTAGACTGTATCTAAACCTGCTCCAACATGGACTGACATTCTGGCCTACTTTCAGCCGATGCGACTTGTCTGTCGCTGAACAGTCGCTTTTTATGTATTCAGCACCTATGTATAATGTTGTAAAAATGCTCTAGAAGCTAAAGTCGCAGAAATGTCACACATATTTGGCCTGCAACTTTCTGTGCGACAAATTCAGACAGGAAAAATCAGTATAAATCCTTAGAAAATTATCCCCCAGTGTCTCCATCTGCTGGCGGTATTGAATAAGCATTGCTGCACTGATGGGGTATGCATTAGACGAAAAAAAAGAAGAAAAAGAAGAATAATACGCCCAGAAAAGAGGCGAAAAGGAGAAAAACGTAAAAAAACGTGAAAAAAAAGTAAGAGGAAGAGAAGGGAAAAAAAGGTGGAAATGGGTTTAAAAGTGATTTCGGCAGAGAAATATATATATATATATATATATATATATATATATATATATATATACGCGCACACACACACATATATATAAACGTATTCTCCGTTGAGATATTGCAGCCGCTGCTGTGTCCAGGCCCAGGAGCCTTAGCACTGTGCTGTGATGTCACTCAATACCACTGACATCACTAGGTGTAAACAACATCTCTCCTTTGCTGTGTATGTGACTATGGAGCTGTTTGGTGATGTCGTCTATTATGGCCTTCATAGAAGCAACAGGAGATTGTTGCATCCATCTAGAACCCTCAGAACTACAGTGCTATGATGTCACTCACTTCCACAGGCCTTGCAGAGTGTAAACAACAACAACCCAGCTTTGTTGTGTATGTAACCATAGGGATTTGTGATGTCACCTAGAACCTTCACAGCAGCGACAGCTTTATGAGGAGCATCAGCACTGCTCTGCCTGAGCAGAACCATCACCGCCATAGGTTGTCAAATAACCCGGGTTTAACCCACACAGGTAAGTCCAATGGGGTGCAGGCATGTCCTCTATGCTTACAGCTTCCCGTGGGTGTTGGTTTGATACCGTTTGGGGACAGCCAAGGAGGCATCTGCAGGCAACAAAGGTAGGTGTGTGCTTGTGTGTGTTTCCTATGCAGATCCTAAGCCCAGTGTCACATGCAAGTAGGAGGAGTAAGAAGGGTTCCTGGCAAATCCGGGTTATGGATTGCATTTAAAAAGGCCCCGTGGGAGTGCAATGGGCCCCTGTCTTGCTGCTTAGCAATAATGGTATGGGTTTAGGTTCTGCTGTGTGTACTGGTGGTTGACTGCCCCCCAGCCCAGAGTGTGCATGGAAAATTGTCTGGCAGCCTCCCTGACAGCAAGCAGTGATAGTGCCCATGAAGGGGACCTTGTTGGGCCCGCCCCTTTCACGGTTATCGCTTCTCGGCCTTTTGGCTAAGATCAAGTGTAGTATCTGTTCTTATCAGTTTAATATCTGATACGTCCCCTATCTGGGGACCATATATTAAATGGATTTTTGAGAACGGGGGCCGATTTCGAAGCTTGCTTCCGTCGCCCTATGCATTGACCCGATATGGCAGTATCTTCGGGTACAGTGCACCACCCCCTTACAGGGTTAAAAAGAAAGATTCCTACTTTCATTGCTACCTGCTTGCTGGCTAGCCAGCTAGCCAGCCCTGTGGGCCTTGCTGCTGCTGCTG
>NW_026608653.1:0-58665 GCF_029499605.1 Hyla sarda
ACACCTACATTGAAGATAAGCGCCTTTTGCCATTGACCGCGACAAACATAGAAGATGCACAATCTTCTTTCAATTACGGCCGAACGGAAGGAGATATCTGCTCAAAACTTTCTGTGCAGGTGCAGACAGTGGCACCCGACATGCCTGCGTTGTCGTTTTCCGCCGGGCACTCTTTGGGCCGGCGCAGCACGCAGAAACACCTAGATTGAAGATAAGCGCCTTTTTGTCATTGACCGCGACCTACATTGAAGATGCACAATCTTCTTTCAATTCCGGCCGAACGGAAGGAGATATCTGCTCAAAACATTCTGTGCAGGTGCAGACAGTGGCACCCGACATGCCTGCGTTGTCGTTTTCCGCCGGGCACTCTTTGGGCCGGAGCAGCACGCAGAAACACCTAGATTGAAGATAAGCGCCTTTTTGTCATTGTCCGCGACCTACATTGAAGATGCACAATCTTCTTTCAATTCCGGCCGAACGGAAGGAGATATCTGCTCAAAACTTTCTTTGCAGGTGCAGACAGTGGCACCCGACATGCCTGCGTTGTCGTTTTCCGCCGGGCACTCTTTGGGCCGGCGCAGCACGCAGAAACACCTAGATTGAAGATAAGCGCCTTTTTGTCATTGACCGCGACCTACATTGAAGATGCACAATCTTCTTTCAATTCCGGCCGAACGGAAGGAGATATCTGCTCAAAACATTCTGTGCAGGTGCAGACAGTGGCACCCGACATGCCTGCGTTGTCGTTTTCCGCCGGGCAGTCTTTGGGCCGGCGCAGAACGCAGAAACACCTAGATTGAAGATAAGCGCCTTTTTGTCATTTACCGCGACCTACATTGAAGATGCACAATCTTCTTTCAATTCCCTCCGAACGGAAGGAGATATCTGCTCAAAACTTTCTGTGCAGGTGCAGACAGTGGCACTCGACATGCCTGCGTTGTCGTTTTCCGCCGGGCACTCTTTGGGCCGGCGCAGCACGCAGAAACACCTAGATTGAAGATAAGCGCCTTTTGCCATTGACCGCGACGAAAATAGAAGATGCACAAACGTCTTGCAATTCCGGCCGAATGGAAGGAGATATCTGCTCAAAACTTTCTGTGCAGGTGCAGACAGTGGCACCCGACATGCCTGCGTTGTCGTTTTCCGCCGGGCACTCTTTGGGCCGGAGCAGCACGCAGAAACACCTAGATTGAAGATAAGCGCCTTTTTGTCATTGACCGCGACCTACATTGCAGATGCACAAACGTCTTGCAATTCCGGCCGAACGAAAGAAGATATCTGCTCAAAACATACTGTGCAGGTGCAGACAGTGGCACCCGACATGCCTGCGTTGTCGTTTTCCGCCGGGCACTCTTTGGGCCGGCGCAGCACGCAGAAACACCTAGATTGAAGATAAGCGCCTTTTTGTCATTGACCGCGACCTACATTGAAGATGCACAATCTTCTTTCAATTCCGGCCGAACGGAAGGAGATATCTGCTCAAAACTTTCTGTGCAGGTGCAGACAGTGGCACTCGACATGCCTGCGTTGTCGTTTTCCGCCGGGCACTCTTTGGGCCGGCGCAGCACGCAGAAACACCTAGATTGAAGATAAGCGCCTTTTGCCATTGACCGCGACGAAAATAGAAGATGCACAAACGTCTTGCAATTCCGGCCGAATGGAAGGAGATATCTGCTCAAAACTTTCTGTGCAGGTGCAGACAGTGGCACCCGACATGCCTGCGTTGTCGTTTTCCGCCGGGCACTCTTTGGGCCGGAGCAGCACGCAGAAACACCTAGATTGAAGATAAGCGCCTTTTTGTCATTGACCGCGACCTACATTGCAGATGCACAAACGTCTTGCAATTCCGGCCGAACGAAAGAAGATATCTGCTCAAAACATACTGTGCAGGTGCAGACAGTGGCACCCGACATGCCTGCGTTGTCGTTTTCCGCCGGGCACTCTTTGGGCCGGCGCAGCACGCAGAAACACCTAGATTGAAGATAAGCGCCTTTTTGTCATTGACCGCGACCTACATTGAAGATGCACAATCTTCTTTCAATTCCGGCCGAACGGAAGGAGATATCTGCTCAAAACTTTCTGTGCAGGTGCAGACAGTGGCACCCGACATGCCTGCGTTGTCGTTTTCCGCCGGGCACTCTTTGGGCCGGAGCAGCACGCAGAAACACCTAGATTGAAGATAAGCTCCTTTTGTCATTGACCGCGACGAACATAGAAGATGCACAAACTTCTTGCAATTCCGGCCGAATGGAAGGAGATATCTGCTCAAAACATTCTGTGCAGGTGCAGACAGTGGCACTCGACATGCCTGCGTTGTCGTTTTCTGCCGGGCACTCTTTGGGCCGGCGCAGCACGCAGAAACACCTAGATTGAAGATAAGCGCCTTTTGCCATTGACCGCGACGAAAATAGAAGATGCACAAACGTCTTGCAATTCCGGCCGAATGGAAGGAGATATCTGCTCAAAACTTTCTGTGCAGGTGCAGACAGTGGCACCCGACATGCCTGCGTTGTCGTTTTCCGCCGGGCACTCTTTGGGCCGGAGCAGCACGCAGAAACACCTAGATTGAAGATAAGCGCCTTTTTGTCATTGACCGCGACCTACATTGCAGATGCACAAACGTCTTGCAATTCCGGCCGAACGAAAGAAGATATCTGCTCAAAACATACTGTGCAGGTGCAGACAGTGGCACCCGACATGCCTGCGTTGTCGTTTTCCGCCGGGCACTCTTTGGGCCGGCGCAGCACGCAGAAACACCTAGATTGAAGATAAGCGCCTTTTTGTCATTGACCGCGACCTACATTGAAGATGCACAATCTTCTTTCAATTCCGGCCGAACGGAAGGAGATATCTGCTCAAAACATTCTGTGCAGGTGCAGACAGTGGCACCCGACATGCCTGCGTTGTCGTTTTCCGCCGGGCACTCTTTGGGCCGGAGCAGCACGCAGAAACACCTAGATTGAAGATAAGCGCCTTTTTGTCATTGTCCGCGACCTACATTGAAGATGCACAATCTTCTTTCAATTCCGGCCGAACGGAAGGAGATATCTGCTCAAAACTTTCTGTGCAGGTGCAGACAGTGGCACCCGACATGCCTGCGTTGTCGTTTTCCGCCGGGCACTCTTTGGGCCGGCGCAGCACGCAGAAACACCTAGATTGAAGATAAGCGCCTTTTGCCATTGACCGCGACGAACATAGAAGATGCCAAAACGTCTTGCAATTCCGGCCGAATGGAAGGAGATATCTGCTCAAAACTTTCTGTGCAGGTGCAGACAGTGGCACTCGACATGCCTGCGTTGTCGTTTTCCGCCGGGCACTCTTTGGGCCGGCGCAGAACGCAGAAACACCTAGATTGAAGATAAGCGCCTTTTGCCATTGACCGCGACGAACATAGAAGATGCACAAACGTCTTGCAATTCCGGCCGAATGGAAGGAGATATCTGCTCAAAACTTTCTGTGCAGGTGCAGACAGTGGCACCCGACATGCCTGCGTTGTTGTTTTCCGCCGGGCACTCTTTGGGACGGAGCAGCACGCAGAAACACCTAGATTGATGATAAGCTCCTTTTGTCATTGACCGCGACGAACATAGAAGATACACAAACTTCTTGCAATTCCGGCCGAATGGAAGGAGATATCTGCTCAAAACTTTCTGTGCAGGTGTAGACAGTGGCACCCGACATGCCTGCGTTGTCGTTTTCCGCCGGGCACTCTTTGGGCCGGCGCAGCACGCAGAAACACCTAGATTGAAGATAAGCGCCTTTTTGTCATTGACCGCGACCTACATTGAAGATGCACAATCTTCTTTCAATTCCGGCCGAACGGAAGGAGATATCTGCTCAAAACATTCTGTGCAGGTGCAGACAGTGGCACCCGACATGCCTGCGTTGTCGTTTTCCGCCGGGCAGTCTTTGGGCCGGCGCAGAACGCAGAAACACCTAGATTGAAGATAAGCGCCTTTTTGTCATTTACCGCGACCTACATTGAAGATGCACAATCTTCTTTCAATTCCCTCCGAACGGAAGGAGATATCTGCTCAAAACTTTCTGTGCAGGTGCAGACAGTGGCACTCGACATGCCTGCGTTGTCGTTTTCCGCCGGGCACTCTTTGGGCCGGCGCAGCACGCAGAAACACCTAGATTGAAGATAAGCGCCTTTTGCCATTGACCGCGACGAAAATAGAAGATGCACAAACGTCTTGCAATTCCGGCCGAATGGAAGGAGATATCTGCTCAAAACTTTCTGTGCAGGTGCAGACAGTGGCACCCGACATGCCTGCGTTGTCGTTTTCCGCCGGGCACTCTTTGGGCCGGAGCAGCATGCAGAAACACCTAGATTGAAGATAAGCGCCTTTTTGTCATTGACCGCGACCTACATTGCAGATGCACAAACGTCTTGCAATTCCGGCCGAACGAAAGAAGATATCTGCTCAAAACATACTGTGCAGGTGCAGACAGTGGCACCCGACATGCCTGCGTTGTCGTTTTCCGCCGGGCACTCTTTGGGCCGGCGCAGCACGCAGAAACACCTAGATTGAAGATAAGCGCCTTTTTGTCATTGACCGCGACCTACATTGAAGATGCACAATCTTCTTTCAATTCCGGCCGAACGGAAGGAGATATCTGCTCAAAACTTTCTGTGCAGGTGCAGACAGTGGCACCCGAAATGCCTGCGTTGTCGTTTTCCGCCGGGCACTCTTTGGGCCGGCGCAGCACGCAGAAACACCTAGATTGAAGATAAGCGCCTTTTGCCATTGACCGCGACGAACATAGAAGATGCACAAACGTCTTGCAATTCCGGCCGAATGGAAGGAGATATCTGCTCAAAACTTTCTGTGCAGGTGTAGACAGTGGCACCCGACATGCCTGCGTTGTCGTTTTCCGCCGGGCACTCTTTGGGCCGGCGCAGCACGCAGAAACACCTAGATTGAAGATAAGCGCCTTTTTGTCATTGACCGCGACCTACATTGAAGATGCACAATCTTCTTTCAATTCCGGCCGAACGGAAGGAGATATCTGCTCAAAACATTCTGTGCAGGTGCAGACAGTGGCACCCGACATGCCTGCGTTGTCGTTTTCCGCCGGGCACTCTTTGAGCCGGAGCAGCACGCAGAAACACCTACATTGAAGATAAGCGCCTTTTGCCATTGACCGCGACAAACATAGAAGATGCACAATCTTCTTTCAATTACGGCCGAACGGAAGGAGATATCTGCTCAAAACTTTCTGTGCAGGTGCAGACAGTGGCACCCGACATGCCTGCGTTGTCGTTTTCCGCCGGGCACTCTTTGGGCCGGCGCAGCACGCAGAAACACCTAGATTGAAGATAAGCGCCTTTTTGTTATTGACCGCGACCTACATTGAAGATGCACAATCTTCTTTCAATTCCGGCCGAACGGAAGGAGATATCTGCTCAAAACTTTCTGTGCAGGTGCAGACAGTGGCACTCGACATGCCTGCGTTGTCGTTTTCCGCCGAGCACTCTTTGGGCCGGCGCAGCACGCAGAAACACCTAGATTGAAGATAAGCGCCTTTTGCTATTGACCGCGACGAACATAGAAGATGCACAAACGTCTTGCAATTCCGGCCGAATGGAAGGAGATATCTGCTTAAAACTTTCTGTGCAGGTGCAGACAGTGGCACCCGACATGCCTGCGTTGTCGTTTTCCGCCGGGCACTCTTTGGGCCGGAGCAGCACGCAGAAACACCTAGATTGAAGATAAGCGCCTTTTGCCATTGACCGCGACGAACATAGAAGATGCACAAACGTCTTGCAATTCCGGCCGAATGGAAGGAGATATCTGCTCAAACCTTTCTGTGCAGGTGCAGACAGTGGCACCCGACATGCCTGCATTGTCGTTTTCAGCCGGGCACTCTTTGGGCCGGCGCAGCACGCAGAAACACCTAGATTGCAGATAAGGGCTTTTTGACATTGACCGCGACCAATATTGAAGATGCACGAACGTCTTGCAATTCCGGCCGAACGAAAGAAGATATCTGCTTAAAACTTTCTGTGCAGGTGCAGACAGTGGCACCCGACATGCCTGCGTTGTCGTTTTCCGCCGGGCACTCTTTGGGCCGGAGCAGCACGCAGAAACACCTAGATTGAAGATAAGCTCCTTTTGTCATTGACCGCGACGAACATAGAAGATGCACAAACTTCTTGCAATTCCGGCCGAATGGAAGGAGATATCTGCTCAAAACTTTCTGTGCAGGTGTAGACAGTGGCACCCGACATGCCTGCGTTGTCGTTTTCCGCCGGGCACTCTTTGGGCCGGCGCAGCACGCAGAAACACCTAGATTGAAGATAAGCGCCTTTTTGTCATTGACCGCGACCTACATTGAAGATGCACAATCTTCTTTCAATTCCGGCCGAACGGAAGGAGATATTTGCTCAAAACATTCTGTGCAGGTGCAGACAGTGGCACCCGACATGCCTGCGTTGTCGTTTTCCGCCGGGCAGTCTTTGGGCCGGCGCAGCACGCAGAAACACCTAGATTGAAGATAAGCGCCTTTTTGTCATTGACCGCGACCTACATTGAAGATGCACAATCTTCTTTCAATTCCGGCCGAACGGAAGGAGATATCTGCTCAAAACTTTCTGTGCAGGTGCAGACAGTGGCACTCGACATGCCTGCGTTGTCGTTTTCCGCCGGGCACTCTTTGGGCCGGCGCAGCACGCAGAAACACCTAGATTGAAGATAAGCGCCTTTTGCCATTGACCGCGACGAAAATAGATGCACAAACGTCTTGCAATTCCGGCCGAATGGAAGGAGATATCTGCTCAAAACTTTCTGTGCAGGTGCAGACAGTGGCACCCGACATGCCTGCGTTGTCGTTTTCCGCCGGGCACTCTTTGGGCCGGAGCAGCACGCAGAAACACCTAGATTGAAGATAAGCGCCTTTTTGTCATTGACCGCGACCTACATTGCAGATGCACAAACGTCTTGCAATTCCGGCCGAACGAAAGAAGATATCTGCTCAAAACATACTGTGCAGGTGCAGACAGTGGCACCCGACATGCCTGCGTTGTCGTTTTCCGCCGGGCACTCTTTGGGCCGGCGCAGCACGCAGAAACACCTAGATTGAAGATAAGCGCCTTTTTGTCATTGACCGCGACCTACATTGAAGATGCACAATCTTCTTTCAATTCCGGCCGAACGGAAGGAGATATCTGCTCAAAACTTTCTGTGCAGGTGCAGACAGTGGCACCCGACATGCCTGCGTTGTCGTTTTCCGCCGGGCACTCTTTGGGCCGGAGCAGCACGCAGAAACACCTAGATTGAAGATAAGCTCCTTTTGTCATTGACCGCGACGAACATAGAAGATGCACAAACTTCTTGCAATTCCGGCCGAATGGAAGGAGATATCTGCTCAAAACATTCTGTGCAGGTGCAGACAGTGGCACTCGACATGCCTGCGTTGTCGTTTTCTGCCGGGCACTCTTTGGGCCGGCGCAGCACGCAGAAACACCTAGATTGAAGATAAGCGCCTTTTGCCATTGACCGCGACGAAAATAGAAGATGCACAAACGTCTTGCAATTCCGGCCGAATGGAAGGAGATATCTGCTCAAAACTTTCTGTGCAGGTGCAGACAGTGGCACCCGACATGCCTGCGTTGTCGTTTTCCGCCGGGCACTCTTTGGGCCGGAGCAGCACGCAGAAACACCTAGATTGAAGATAAGCGCCTTTTTGTCATTGACCGCGACCTACATTGCAGATGCACAAACGTCTTGCAATTCCGGCCGAACGAAAGAAGATATCTGCTCAAAACATACTGTGCAGGTGCAGACAGTGGCACCCGACATGCCTGCGTTGTCGTTTTCCGCCGGGCACTCTTTGGGCCGGCGCAGCACGCAGAAACACCTAGATTGAAGATAAGCGCCTTTTTGTCATTGACCGCGACCTACATTGAAGATGCACAATCTTCTTTCAATTCCGGCCGAACGGAAGGAGATATCTGCTCAAAACATTCTGTGCAGGTGCAGACAGTGGCACCCGACATGCCTGCGTTGTCGTTTTCCGCCGGGCACTCTTTGGGCCGGAGCAGCACGCAGAAACACCTAGATTGAAGATAAGCGCCTTTTTGTCATTGTCCGCGACCTACATTGAAGATGCACAATCTTCTTTCAATTCCGGCCGAACGGAAGGAGATATCTGCTCAAAACTTTCTGTGCAGGTGCAGACAGTGGCACCCGACATGCCTGCGTTGTCGTTTTCCGCCGGGCACTCTTTGGGCCGGCGCAGCACGCAGAAACACCTAGATTGAAGATAAGCGCCTTTTGCCATTGACCGCGACGAACATAGAAGATGCCAAAACGTCTTGCAATTCCGGCCGAATGGAAGGAGATATCTGCTCAAAACTTTCTGTGCAGGTGCAGACAGTGGCACTCGACATGCCTGCGTTGTCGTTTTCCGCCGGGCACTCTTTGGGCCGGCGCAGAACGCAGAAACACCTAGATTGAAGATAAGCGCCTTTTGCCATTGACCGCGACGAACATAGAAGATGCACAAACGTCTTGCAATTCCGGCCGAATGGAAGGAGATATCTGCTCAAAACTTTCTGTGCAGGTGCAGACAGTGGCACCCGACATGCCTGCGTTGTCGTTTTCCGCCGGGCACTCTTTGGGACGGAGCAGCACGCAGAAACACCTAGATTGATGATAAGCTCCTTTTGTCATTGACCGCGACGAACATAGAAGATACACAAACTTCTTGCAATTCCGGCCGAATGGAAGGAGATATCTGCTCAAAACTTTCTGTGCAGGTGTAGACAGTGGCACCCGACATGCCTGCGTTGTCGTTTTCCGCCGGGCACTCTTTGGGCCGGCGCAGCACGCAGAAACACCTAGATTGAAGATAAGCGCCTTTTTGTCATTGACCGCGACCTACATTGAAGATGCACAATCTTCTTTCAATTCCGGCCGAACGGAAGGAGATATCTGCTCAAAACATTCTGTGCAGGTGCAGACAGTGGCACCCGACATGCCTGCGTTGTCGTTTTCCGCCGGGCAGTCTTTGGGCCGGCGCAGAACGCAGAAACACCTAGATTGAAGATAAGCGCCTTTTTGTCATTTACCGCGACCTACATTGAAGATGCACAATCTTCTTTCAATTCCCTCCGAACGGAAGGAGATATCTGCTCAAAACTTTCTGTGCAGGTGCAGACAGTGGCACTCGACATGCCTGCGTTGTCGTTTTCCGCCGGGCACTCTTTGGGCCGGCGCAGCACGCAGAAACACCTAGATTGAAGATAAGCGCCTTTTGCCATTGACCGCGACGAAAATAGAAGATGCACAAACGTCTTGCAATTCCGGCCGAATGGAAGGAGATATCTGCTCAAAACTTTCTGTGCAGGTGCAGACAGTGGCACCCGACATGCCTGCGTTGTCGTTTTCCGCCGGGCACTCTTTGGGCCGGAGCAGCATGCAGAAACACCTAGATTGAAGATAAGCGCCTTTTTGTCATTGACCGCGACCTACATTGCAGATGCACAAACGTCTTGCAATTCCGGCCGAACGAAAGAAGATATCTGCTCAAAACATACTGTGCAGGTGCAGACAGTGGCACCCGACATGCCTGCGTTGTCGTTTTCCGCCGGGCACTCTTTGGGCCGGCGCAGCACGCAGAAACACCTAGATTGAAGATAAGCGCCTTTTTGTCATTGACCGCGACCTACATTGAAGATGCACAATCTTCTTTCAATTCCGGCCGAACGGAAGGAGATATCTGCTCAAAACTTTCTGTGCAGGTGCAGACAGTGGCACCCGAAATGCCTGCGTTGTCGTTTTCCGCCGGGCACTCTTTGGGCCGGCGCAGCACGCAGAAACACCTAGATTGAAGATAAGCGCCTTTTGCCATTGACCGCGACGAACATAGAAGATGCACAAACGTCTTGCAATTCCGGCCGAATGGAAGGAGATATCTGCTCAAAACTTTCTGTGCAGGTGTAGACAGTGGCACCCGACATGCCTGCGTTGTCGTTTTCCGCCGGGCACTCTTTGGGCCGGCGCAGCACGCAGAAACACCTAGATTGAAGATAAGCGCCTTTTTGTCATTGACCGCGACCTACATTGAAGATGCACAATCTTCTTTCAATTCCGGCCGAACGGAAGGAGATATCTGCTCAAAACATTCTGTGCAGGTGCAGACAGTGGCACCCGACATGCCTGCGTTGTCGTTTTCCGCCGGGCACTCTTTGAGCCGGAGCAGCACGCAGAAACACCTACATTGAAGATAAGCGCCTTTTGCCATTGACCGCGACAAACATAGAAGATGCACAATCTTCTTTCAATTACGGCCGAACGGAAGGAGATATCTGCTCAAAACTTTCTGTGCAGGTGCAGACAGTGGCACCCGACATGCCTGCGTTGTCGTTTTCCGCCGGGCACTCTTTGGGCCGGCGCAGCACGCAGAAACACCTAGATTGAAGATAAGCGCCTTTTTGTTATTGACCGCGACCTACATTGAAGATGCACAATCTTCTTTCAATTCCGGCCGAACGGAAGGAGATATCTGCTCAAAACTTTCTGTGCAGGTGCAGACAGTGGCACTCGACATGCCTGCGTTGTCGTTTTCCGCCGGGCACTCTTTGGGCCGGCGCAGCACGCAGAAACACCTAGATTGAAGATAAGCGCCTTTTGCTATTGACCGCGACGAACATAGAAGATGCACAAACGTCTTGCAATTCCGGCCGAATGGAAGGAGATATCTGCTTAAAACTTTCTGTGCAGGTGCAGACAGTGGCACCCGACATGCCTGCGTTGTCGTTTTCCGCCGGGCACTCTTTGGGCCGGAGCAGCACGCAGAAACACCTAGATTGAAGATAAGCGCCTTTTGCCATTGACCGCGACGAACATAGAAGATGCACAAACGTCTTGCAATTCCGGCCGAATGGAAGGAGATATCTGCTCAAACCTTTCTGTGCAGGTGCAGACAGTGGCACCCGACATGCCTGCATTGTCGTTTTCAGCCGGGCACTCTTTGGGCCGGCGCAGCACGCAGAAACACCTAGATTGCAGATAAGGGCTTTTTGACATTGACCGCGACCAATATTGAAGATGCACGAACGTCTTGCAATTCCGGCCGAACGAAAGAAGATATCTGCTTAAAACTTTCTGTGCAGGTGCAGACAGTGGCACCCGACATGCCTGCGTTGTCGTTTTCCGCCGGGCACTCTTTGGGCCGGAGCAGCACGCAGAAACACCTAGATTGAAGATAAGCTCCTTTTGTCATTGACCGCGACGAACATAGAAGATGCACAAACTTCTTGCAATTCCGGCCGAATGGAAGGAGATATCTGCTCAAAACTTTCTGTGCAGGTGTAGACAGTGGCACCCGACATGCCTGCGTTGTCGTTTTCCGCCGGGCACTCTTTGGGCCGGCGCAGCACGCAGAAACACCTAGATTGAAGATAAGCGCCTTTTTGTCATTGACCGCGACCTACATTGAAGATGCACAATCTTCTTTCAATTCCGGCCGAACGGAAGGAGATATTTGCTCAAAACATTCTGTGCAGGTGCAGACAGTGGCACCCGACATGCCTGCGTTGTCGTTTTCCGCCGGGCAGTCTTTGGGCCGGCGCAGCACGCAGAAACACCTAGATTGAAGATAAGCGCCTTTTTGTCATTGACCGCGACCTACATTGAAGATGCACAATCTTCTTTCAATTCCGGCCGAACGGAAGGAGATATCTGCTCAAAACTTTCTGTGCAGGTGCAGACAGTGGCACTCGACATGCCTGCGTTGTCGTTTTCCGCCGGGCACTCTTTGGGCCGGCGCAGCACGCAGAAACACCTAGATTGAAGATAAGCGCCTTTTGCCATTGACCGCGACGAAAATAGATGCACAAACGTCTTGCAATTCCGGCCGAATGGAAGGAGATATCTGCTCAAAACTTTCTGTGCAGGTGCAGACAGTGGCACCCGACATGCCTGCGTTGTCGTTTTCCGCCGGGCACTCTTTGGGCCGGAGCAGCACGCAGAAACACCTAGATTGAAGATAAGCGCCTTTTTGTCATTGACCGCGACCTACATTGCAGATGCACAAACGTCTTGCAATTCCGGCCGAACGAAAGAAGATATCTGCTCAAAACATACTGTGCAGGTGCAGACAGTGGCACCCGACATGCCTGCGTTGTCGTTTTCCGCCGGGCACTCTTTGGGCCGGCGCAGCACGCAGAAACACCTAGATTGAAGATAAGCGCCTTTTTGTCATTGACCGCGACCTACATTGAAGATGCACAATCTTCTTTCAATTCCGGCCGAACGGAAGGAGATATCTGCTCAAAACTTTCTGTGCAGGTGCAGACAGTGGCACCCGAAATGCCTGCGTTGTCGTTTTCCGCCGGGCACTCTTTGGGCCGGCGCAGCACGCAGAAACACCTAGATTGAAGATAAGCGCCTTTTGCCATTGACCGCGACGAACATAGAAGATGCACAAACGTCTTGCAATTCCGGCCGAATGGAAGGAGATATCTGCTCAAAACTTTCTGTGCAGGTGTAGACAGTGGCACCCGACATGCCTGCGTTGTCGTTTTCCGCCGGGCACTCTTTGGGCCGGCGCAGCACGCAGAAACACCTAGATTGAAGATAAGCGCCTTTTTGTCATTGACCGCGACCTACATTGAAGATGCACAATCTTCTTTCAATTCCGGCCGAACGGAAGGAGATATCTGCTCAAAACATTCTGTGCAGGTGCAGACAGTGGCACCCGACATGCCTGCGTTGTCGTTTTCCGCCGGGCACTCTTTGAGCCGGAGCTGCACGCAGAAACACCTACATTGAAGATAAGCGCCTTTTGCCATTGACCGCGACAAACATAGAAGATGCACAATCTTCTTTCAATTACGGCCGAACGGAAGGAGATATCTGCTCAAAACTTTCTGTGCAGGTGCAGACAGTGGCACCCGACATGCCTGCGTTGTCGTTTTCCGCCGGGCACTCTTTGGGCCGGCGCAGCACGCAGAAACACCTAGATTGAAGATAAGCGCCTTTTTGTTATTGACCGCGACCTACATTGAAGATGCACAATCTTCTTTCAATTCCGGCCGAACGGAAGGAGATATCTGCTCAAAACTTTCTGTGCAGGTGCAGACAGTGGCACTCGACATGCCTGCGTTGTCGTTTTCCGCCGGGCACTCTTTGGGCCGGCGCAGCACGCAGAAACACCTAGATTGAAGATAAGCGCCTTTTGCTATTGACCGCGACGAACATAGAAGATGCACAAACGTCTTGCAATTCCGGCCGAATGGAAGGAGATATCTGCTTAAAACTTTCTGTGCAGGTGCAGACAGTGGCACCCGACATGCCTGCGTTGTCGTTTTCCGCCGGGCACTCTTTGGGCCGGAGCAGCACGCAGAAACACCTAGATTGAAGATAAGCGCCTTTTGCCATTGACCGCGACGAACATAGAAGATGCACAAACGTCTTGCAATTCCGGCCGAATGGAAGGAGATATCTGCTCAAACCTTTCTGTGCAGGTGCAGACAGTGGCACCCGACATGCCTGCATTGTCGTTTTCAGCCGGGCACTCTTTGGGCCGGCGCAGCACGCAGAAACACCTAGATTGCAGATAAGGGCTTTTTGACATTGACCGCGACCAATATTGAAGATGCACGAACGTCTTGCAATTCCGGCCGAACGAAAGAAGATATCTGCTTAAAACTTTCTGTGCAGGTGCAGACAGTGGCACCCGACATGCCTGCGTTGTCGTTTTCCGCCGGGCACTCTTTGGGCCGGAGCAGCACGCAGAAACACCTAGATTGAAGATAAGCTCCTTTTGTCATTGACCGCGACGAACATAGAAGATGCACAAACTTCTTGCAATTCCGGCCGAATGGAAGGAGATATCTGCTCAAAACTTTCTGTGCAGGTGTAGACAGTGGCACCCGACATGCCTGCGTTGTCGTTTTCCGCCGGGCACTCTTTGGGCCGGCGCAGCACGCAGAAACACCTAGATTGAAGATAAGCGCCTTTTTGTCATTGACCGCGACCTACATTGAAGATGCACAATCTTCTTTCAATTCCGGCCGAACGGAAGGAGATATTTGCTCAAAACATTCTGTGCAGGTGCAGACAGTGGCACCCGACATGCCTGCGTTGTCGTTTTCCGCCGGGCAGTCTTTGGGCCGGCGCAGCACGCAGAAACACCTAGATTGAAGATAAGCGCCTTTTTGTCATTGACCGCGACCTACATTGAAGATGCACAATCTTCTTTCAATTCCGGCCGAACGGAAGGAGATATCTGCTCAAAACTTTCTGTGCAGGTGCAGACAGTGGCACTCGACATGCCTGCGTTGTCGTTTTCCGCCGGGCACTCTTTGGGCCGGCGCAGCACGCAGAAACACCTAGATTGAAGATAAGCGCCTTTTGCCATTGACCGCGACGAAAATAGATGCACAAACGTCTTGCAATTCCGGCCGAATGGAAGGAGATATCTGCTCAAAACTTTCTGTGCAGGTGCAGACAGTGGCACCCGACATGCCTGCGTTGTCGTTTTCCGCCGGGCACTCTTTGGGCCGGAGCAGCACGCAGAAACACCTAGATTGAAGATAAGCGCCTTTTTGTCATTGACCGCGACCTACATTGCAGATGCACAAACGTCTTGCAATTCCGGCCGAACGAAAGAAGATATCTGCTCAAAACATACTGTGCAGGTGCAGACAGTGGCACCCGACATGCCTGCATTGTCGTTTTCCGCCGGGCACTCTTTGGGCCGGCGCAGCACGCAGAAACACCTAGATTGAAGATAAGCGCCTTTTTGTCATTGACCGCGACCTACATTGAAGATGCACAATCTTCTTTCAATTCCGGCCGAACAGAAGGAGATATCTGCTCAAAACTTTCTGTGCAGGTGCAGACAGTGGCACTCGACATGCCTGCGTTGTCGTTATCCGCCGGGCACTCTTTGGGCCGGCGCAGCACGCAGAAACACCTAGATTGAAGATAAGCGCCTTTTGCCATTGACCGCGACGAAAATAGAAGATGCACAAACGTCTTGCAATTCCGGCCGAATGGAAGGAGATATCTGCTCAAAAGTTTCTGTGCAGGTGCAGACAGTGGCACCCGACATGCCTGCGTTGTCGTTTTCCGCCGGGCACTCTTTGGGCCGGAGCAGCACGCAGAAACACCTAGATTGAAGATAAGCGCCTTTTTGTCATTGACCGCGACCTACATTGCAGATGCACAAACGTCTTGCAATTCCGGCCGAACGAAAGAAGATATCTGCTCAAAACATACTGTGCAGGTGCAGACAGTGGCACCCGACATGCCTGCGTTGTCGTTTTCCGCCGGGCACTCTTTGGGCCGGCGCAGCACGCAGAAACACCTAGATTGAAGATAAGCGCCTTTTTGTCATTGACCGCGACCTACATTGAAGATGCACAATCTTCTTTCAATTCCGGCCGAACGGAAGGAGATATCTGCTCAAAACTTTCTATGCAGGTGCAGACAGTGGCACCCGACATGCCTGCGTTGTCGTTTTCCGCCGGGCACTCTTTGGGCCGGAGCAGCACGCAGAAACACCTAGATTGAAGATAAGCTCCTTTTGTCATTGACCGCGACGAACATAGAAGATGCACAAACTTCTTGCAATTCCGGCCGAATGGAAGGAGATATCTGCTCAAAACATTCTGTGCAGGTGCAGACAGTGGCACTCGACATGCCTGCGTTGTCGTTTTCCGCCGGGCACTCTTTGGGCCGGCGCAGCACGCAGAAACACCTAGATTGAAGATAAGCGCCTTTTGCCATTGACCGCGACGAAAATGGAAGATGCACAAACGTCTTGCAATTCCGGCCGAATGGAAGGAGATATCTGCTCAAAACTTTCTGTGCAGGTGCAGACAGTGGCACCCGACATGCCTGCGTTGTCGTTTTCCGCCGGGCACTCTTTGGGCCGGAGCAGCACGCAGAAACACCTAGATTGAAGATAAGCGCCTTTTTGTCATTGACCGCGACCTACATTGCAGATGCACAAACGTCTTGCAATTCCGGCCGAACGAAAGAAGATATCTGCTCAAAACATACTGTGCAGGTGCAGACAGTGGCACCCGACATGCCTGCGTTGTCGTTTTCCGCCGGGCACTCTTTGGGCCGGCGCAGCACGCAGAAACACCTAGATTGAAGATAAGCGCCTTTTTGTCATTGACCGCGACCTACATTGAAGATGCACAATCTTCTTTCAATTCCGGCCGAACAGAAGGAGATATCTGCTCAAAACTTTCTGTGCAGGTGCAGACAGTGGCACTCGACATGCCTGCGTTGTCGTTATCCGCCGGGCACTCTTTGGGCCGGCGCAGCACGCAGAAACACCTAGATTGAAGATAAGCGCCTTTTGCCATTGACCGCGACGAAAATAGAAGATGCACAAACGTCTTGCAATTCCGGCCGAATGGAAGGAGATATCTGCTCAAAACTTTCTGTGCAGGTGCAGACAGTGGCACCCGACATGCCTGCGTTGTCGTTTTCCGCCGGGCACTCTTTGGGCCGGAGCAGCACGCAGAAACACCTACATTGAAGATAAGCGCCTTTTGCCATTGACCGCGACAAACATAGAAGATGCACAATCTTCTTTCAATTACGGCCGAACGGAAGGAGATATCTGCTCAAAACTTTCTGTGCAGGTGCAGACAGTGGCACCCGACATGCCTGCGTTGTCGTTTTCCGCCGGGCACTCTTTGGGCCGGCGCAGCACGCAGAAACACCTAGATTGAAGATAAGCGCCTTTTTGTTATTGACCGCGACCTACATTGAAGATGCACAATCTTCTTTCAATTCCGGCCGAACGGAAGGAGATATCTGCTCAAAACTTTCTGTGCAGGTGCAGACAGTGGCACTCGACATGCCTGCCTTGTCGTTTTCCGCCGGGCACTCTTTGGGCCGGCGCAGCACGCAGAAACACCTAGATTGAAGATAAGCGCCTTTTGCTATTGACCGCGACGAACATAGAAGATGCACAAACGTCTTGCAATTCCGGCCGAATGGAAGGAGATATCTGCTTAAAACTTTCTGTGCAGGTGCAGACAGTGGCACCCGACATGCCTGCGTTGTCGTTTTCCGCCGGGCACTCTTTGGGCCGGAGCAGCACGCAGAAACACCTAGATTGAAGATAAGCGCCTTTTGCCATTGACCGCGACGAACATAGAAGATGCACAAACGTCTTGCAATTCCGGCCGAATGGAAGGAGATATCTGCTCAAACCTTTCTGTGCAGGTGCAGACAGTGGCACCCGACATGCCTGCATTGTCGTTTTCAGCCGGGCACTCTTTGGGCCGGCGCAGCACGCAGAAACACCTAGATTGCAGATAAGGGCTTTTTGACATTGACCGCGACCAATATTGAAGATGCACGAACGTCTTGCAATTCCGGCCGAACGAAAGAAGATATCTGCTTAAAACTTTCTGTGCAGGTGCAGACAGTGGCACCCGACATGCCTGCGTTGTCGTTTTCCGCCGGGCACTCTTTGGGCCGGAGCAGCACGCAGAAACACCTAGATTGAAGATAAGCTCCTTTTGTCATTGACCGCGACGAACATAGAAGATGCACAAACTTCTTGCAATTCCGGCCGAATGGAAGGAGATATCTGCTCAAAACTTTCTGTGCAGGTGTAGACAGTGGCACCCGACATGCCTGCGTTGTCGTTTTCCGCCGGGCACTCTTTGGGCCGGCGCAGCACGCAGAAACACCTAGATTGAAGATAAGCGCCTTTTTGTCATTGACCGCGACCTACATTGAAGATGCACAATCTTCTTTCAATTCCGGCCGAACGGAAGGAGATATTTGCTCAAAACATTCTGTGCAGGTGCAGACAGTGGCACCCGACATGCCTGCGTTGTCGTTTTCCGCCGGGCAGTCTTTGGGCCGGCGCAGCACGCAGAAACACCTAGATTGAAGATAAGCGCCTTTTTGTCATTGACCGCGACCTACATTGAAGATGCACAATCTTCTTTCAATTCCGGCCGAACGGAAGGAGATATCTGCTCAAAACTTTCTGTGCAGGTGCAGACAGTGGCACTCGACATGCCTGCGTTGTCGTTTTCCGCCGGGCACTCTTTGGGCCGGCGCAGCACGCAGAAACACCTAGATTGAAGATAAGCGCCTTTTGCCATTGACCGCGACGAAAATAGATGCACAAACGTCTTGCAATTCCGGCCGAATGGAAGGAGATATCTGCTCAAAACTTTCTGTGCAGGTGCAGACAGTGGCACCCGACATGCCTGCGTTGTCGTTTTCCGCCGGGCACTCTTTGGGCCGGAGCAGCACGCAGAAACACCTAGATTGAAGATAAGCGCCTTTTTGTCATTGACCGCGACCTACATTGCAGATGCACAAACGTCTTGCAATTCCGGCCGAACGAAAGAAGATATCTGCTCAAAACATACTGTGCAGGTGCAGACAGTGGCACCCGACATGCCTGCATTGTCGTTTTCCGCCGGGCACTCTTTGGGCCGGCGCAGCACGCAGAAACACCTAGATTGAAGATAAGCGCCTTTTTGTCATTGACCGCGACCTACATTGAAGATGCACAATCTTCTTTCAATTCCGGCCGAACAGAAGGAGATATCTGCTCAAAACTTTCTGTGCAGGTGCAGACAGTGGCACTCGACATGCCTGCGTTGTCGTTATCCGCCGGGCACTCTTTGGGCCGGCGCAGCACGCAGAAACACCTAGATTGAAGATAAGCGCCTTTTGCCATTGACCGCGACGAAAATAGAAGATGCACAAACGTCTTGCAATTCCGGCCGAATGGAAGGAGATATCTGCTCAAAACTTTCTGTGCAGGTGCAGACAGTGGCACCCGACATGCCTGCGTTGTCGTTTTCCGCCGGGCACTCTTTGGGCCGGAGCAGCACGCAGAAACACCTAGATTGAAGATAAGCGCCTTTTTTTCATTGACCGCGACCTACATTGCAGATGCACAAACGTCTTGCAATTCCGGCCGAACGAAAGAAGATATCTGCTCAAAACATACTGTGCAGGTGCAGACAGTGGCACCCGACATGCCTGCGTTGTCGTTTTCCGCCGGGCACTCTTTGGGCCGGCGCAGCACGCAGAAACACCTAGATTGAAGATAAGCGCCTTTTTGTCATTGACCGCGACCTACATTGAAGATGCACAATCTTCTTTCAATTCCGGCCGAACGGAAGGAGATATCTGCTCAAAACTTTCTATGCAGGTGCAGACAGTGGCACCCGACATGCCTGCGTTGTCGTTTTCCGCCGGGCACTCTTTGGGCCGGAGCAGCACGCAGAAACACCTAGATTGAAGATAAGCTCCTTTTGTCATTGACCGCGACGAACATAGAAGATGCACAAACTTCTTGCAATTCCGGCCGAATGGAAGGAGATATCTGCTCAAAACATTCTGTGCAGGTGCAGACAGTGGCACTCGACATGCCTGCGTTGTCGTTTTCCGCCGGGCACTCTTTGGGCCGGCGCAGCACGCAGAAACACCTAGATTGAAGATAAGCGCCTTTTGCCATTGACCGCGACGAAAATGGAAGATGCACAAACGTCTTGCAATTCCGGCCGAATGGAAGGAGATATCTGCTCAAAACTTTCTGTGCAGGTGCAGACAGTGGCACCCGACATGCCTGCGTTGTCGTTTTCCGCCGGGCACTCTTTGGGCCGGAGCAGCACGCAGAAACACCTAGATTGAAGATAAGCGCCTTTTTGTCATTGACCGCGACCTACATTGCAGATGCACAAACGTCTTGCAATTCCGGCCGAACGAAAGAAGATATCTGCTCAAAACATACTGTGCAGGTGCAGACAGTGGCACCCGACATGCCTGCGTTGTCGTTTTCCGCCGGGCACTCTTTGGGCCGGCGCAGCACGCAGAAACACCTAGATTGAAGATAAGCGCCTTTTTGTCATTGACCGCGACCTACATTGAAGATGCACAATCTTCTTTCAATTCCGGCCGAACAGAAGGAGATATCTGCTCAAAACTTTCTGTGCAGGTGCAGACAGTGGCACTCGACATGCCTGCGTTGTCGTTATCCGCCGGGCACTCTTTGGGCCGGCGCAGCACGCAGAAACACCTAGATTGAAGATAAGCGCCTTTTGCCATTGACCGCGACGAAAATAGAAGATGCACAAACGTCTTGCAATTCCGGCCGAATGGAAGGAGATATCTGCTCAAAACTTTCTGTGCAGGTGCAGACAGTGGCACCCGACATGCCTGCGTTGTCGTTTTCCGCCGGGCACTCTTTGGGCCGGAGCAGCACGCAGAAACACCTACATTGAAGATAAGCGCCTTTTGCCATTGACCGCGACAAACATAGAAGATGCACAATCTTCTTTCAATTACGGCCGAACGGAAGGAGATATCTGCTCAAAACTTTCTGTGCAGGTGCAGACAGTGGCACCCGACATGCCTGCGTTGTCGTTTTCCGCCGGGCACTCTTTGGGCCGGCGCAGCACGCAGAAACACCTAGATTGAAGATAAGCGCCTTTTTGTTATTGACCGCGACCTACATTGAAGATGCACAATCTTCTTTCAATTCCGGCCGAACGGAAGGAGATATCTGCTCAAAACTTTCTGTGCAGGTGCAGACAGTGGCACTCGACATGCCTGCCTTGTCGTTTTCCGCCGGGCACTCTTTGGGCCGGCGCAGCACGCAGAAACACCTAGATTGAAGATAAGCGCCTTTTGCTATTGACCGCGACGAACATAGAAGATGCACAAACGTCTTGCAATTCCGGCCGAATGGAAGGAGATATCTGCTTAAAACTTTCTGTGCAGGTGCAGACAGTGGCACCCGACATGCCTGCGTTGTCGTTTTCCGCCGGGCACTCTTTGGGCCGGAGCAGCACGCAGAAACACCTAGATTGAAGATAAGCGCCTTTTGCCATTGACCGCGACGAACATAGAAGATGCACAAACGTCTTGCAATTCCGGCCGAATGGAAGGAGATATCTGCTCAAACCTTTCTGTGCAGGTGCAGACAGTGGCACCCGACATGCCTGCATTGTCGTTTTCAGCCGGGCACTCTTTGGGCCGGCGCAGCACGCAGAAACACCTAGATTGCAGATAAGGGCTTTTTGACATTGACCGCGACCAATATTGAAGATGCACGAACGTCTTGCAATTCCGGCCGAACGAAAGAAGATATCTGCTTAAAACTTTCTGTGCAGGTGCAGACAGTGGCACCCGACATGCCTGCGTTGTCGTTTTCCGCCGGGCACTCTTTGGGCCGGAGCAGCACGCAGAAACACCTAGATTGAAGATAAGCTCCTTTTGTCATTGACCGCGACGAACATAGAAGATGCACAAACTTCTTGCAATTCCGGCCGAATGGAAGGAGATATCTGCTCAAAACTTTCTGTGCAGGTGTAGACAGTGGCACCCGACATGCCTGCGTTGTCGTTTTCCGCCGGGCACTCTTTGGGCCGGCGCAGCACGCAGAAACACCTATATTGAAGATAAGCGCCTTTTTGTCATTGACCGCGACCTACATTGAAGATGCACAATCTTCTTTCAATTCCGGCCGAACGGAAGGAGATATTTGCTCAAAACATTCTGTGCAGGTGCAGACAGTGGCACCCGACATGCCTGCGTTGTCGTTTTCCGCCGGGCAGTCTTTGGGCCGGCGCAGCACGCAGAAACACCTAGATTGAAGATAAGCGCCTTTTTGTCATTGACCGCGACCTACATTGAAGATGCACAATCTTCTTTCAATTCCGGCCGAACGGAAGGAGATATCTGCTCAAAACTTTCTGTGCAGGTGCAGACAGTGGCACTCGACATGCCTGCGTTGTCGTTTTCCGCCGGGCACTCTTTGGGCCGGCGCAGCACGCAGAAACACCTAGATTGAAGATAAGCGCCTTTTGCCATTGACCGCGACGAAAATAGAATATGCACAAACGTCTTGCAATTCCGGCCGAATGGAAGGAGATATCTGCTCAAAACTTTCTGTGCAGGTGCAGACAGTGGCACCCGACATGCCTGCGTTGTCGTTTTCCGCCGGGCACTCTTTGGGCCGGAGCAGCACGCAGAAACACCTAGATTGAAGATAAGCGCCTTTTTGTCATTGACCGCGACCTACATTGCAGATGCACAAACGTCTTTCAATTCCGGCCGAACGAAAGAAGATATCTGCTCAAAACATACTGTGCAGGTGCAGACAGTGGCACCCGACATGCCTGCATTGTCGTTTTCCGCCGGGCACTCTTTGGGCCGGCGCAGCACGCAGAAACACCTAGATTGAAGATAAGCGCCTTTTTGTCATTGACCGCGACCTACATTGAAGATGCACAATCTTCTTTCAATTCCGGCCGAACAGAAGGAGATATCTGCTCAAAACTTTCTGTGCAGGTGCAGACAGTGGCACTCGACATGCCTGCGTTGTCGTTATCCGCCGGGCACTCTTTGGGCCGGCGCAGCACGCAGAAACACCTAGATTGAAGATAAGCGCCTTTTGCCATTGACCGCGACGAAAATAGAAGATGCACAAACGTCTTGCAATTCCGGCCGAATGGAAGGAGATATCTGCTCAAAACTTTCTGTGCAGGTGCAGACAGTGGCACCCGACATGCCTGCGTTGTCGTTTTCCGCCGGGCACTCTTTGGGCCGGAGCAGCACGCAGAAACACCTAGATTGAAGATAAGCGCCTTTTTGTCATTGACCGCGACCTACATTGCAGATGCACAAACGTCTTGCAATTCCGGCCGAACGAAAGAAGATATCTGCTCAAAACATACTGTGCAGGTGCAGACAGTGGCACCCGACATGCCTGCGTTGTCGTTTTCCGCCGGGCACTCTTTGGGCCGGCGCAGCACGCAGAAACACCTAGATTGAAGATAAGCGCCTTTTTGTCATTGACCGCGACCTACATTGAAGATGCACAATCTTCTTTCAATTCCGGCCGAACGGAAGGAGATATCTGCTCAAAACTTTCTATGCAGGTGCAGACAGTGGCACCCGACATGCCTGCGTTGTCGTTTTCCGCCGGGCACTCTTTGGGCCGGAGCAGCACGCAGAAACACCTAGATTGAAGATAAGCTCCTTTTGTCATTGACCGCGACGAACATAGAAGATGCACAAACTTCTTGCAATTCCGGCCGAATGGAAGGAGATATCTGCTCAAAACATTCTGTGCAGGTGCAGACAGTGGCACTCGACATGCCTGCGTTGTCGTTTTCCGCCGGGCACTCTTTGGGCCGGCGCAGCACGCAGAAACACCTAGATTGAAGATAAGCGCCTTTTGCCATTGACCGCGACGAAAATAGAAGATGCACAAACGTCTTGCAATTCCGGCCGAATGGAAGGAGATATCTGCTCAAAACTTTCTGTGCAGGTGCAGACAGTGGCACCCGACATGCCTGCGTTGTCGTTTTCCGCCGGGCACTCTTTGGGCCGGAGCAGCACGCAGAAACACCTAGATTGAAGATAAGCGCCTTTTTGTCATTGACCGCGACCTACATTGCAGATGCACAAACGTCTTGCAATTCCGGCCGAACGAAAGAAGATATCTGCTCAAAACATACTGTGCAGGTGCAGACAGTGGCACCCGACATGCCTGCGTTGTCGTTTTCCGCCGGGCACTCTTTGGGCCGGCGCAGCACGCAGAAACACCTAGATTGAAGATAAGCGCCTTTTTGTCATTGACCGCGACCTACATTGAAGATGCACAATCTTCTTTCAATTCCGGCCGAACGGAAGGAGATATCTGTTAAAAACATTCTGTGCAGGTGCAGACAGTGGCACCCGACATGCCTGCGTTGTCGTTTTCCGCCGGGCAGTCTTTGGGCCGGCGCAGAACGCAGAAACACCTAGATTGAAGATAAGCGCCTTTTTGTCATTTACCGCGACCTACATTGAAGATGCACAATCTTCTTTCAATTCCCTCCGAACGGAAGGAGATATCTGCTCAAAACTTTCTGTGCAGGTGCAGACAGTGGCACTCGACATGCCTGCGTTGTCGTTTTCCGCCGGGCACTCTTTGGGCCGGCGCAGCACGCAGAAACACCTAGATTGAAGATAAGCGCCTTTTGCCATTGACCGCGACGAACATAGAAGATGCACAAACGTCTTGCAATTCCGGCCGAATGGAAGGAGATATCTGCTCAAAACTTTCTGTGCAGGTGCAGACAGTGGCACTCGACATGCCTGCGTTGTCGTTTTCCGCCGGGCACTCTTTGGGCCGGCGCAGCACGCAGAAACACCTAGATTGAAGATAAGCGCCTTTTGCCATTGACCGCGACGAACATAGAAGATGCACAAACGTCTTGCAATTCCGGCCGAATGGAAGGAGATATCTGCTCAAAACTTTCTGTGCAGGTGCAGACAGTGGCACCCGACATGCCTGCGTTGTCGTTTTCCGCCGGGCACTCTTTGGGCCGGAGCAGCACGCAGAAACACCTAGATTGAAGATAAGCTCCTTTTGTCATTGACCGCGACGAACATAGAAGATGCACAAACTTCTTGCAATTCCGGCCGAATGGAAGGAGATATCTGCTCAAAACTTTCTGTGCAGGTGTAGACAGTGGCACCCGACATGCCTGCGTTGTCGTTTTCCGCCGGGCACTCTTTGGGCCGGCGCAGCACGCAGAAACACCTAGATTGAAGATAAGCGCCTTTTTGTCATTGACCGCGACCTACATTGCAGATGCACAAACGTCTTGCAATTCCGGCCGAACGAAAGAAGATATCTGCTCAAAACATACTGTGCAGGTGCAGACAGTGGCACCCGACATGCCTGCGTTGTCGTTTTCCGCCGGGCACTCTTTGGGCCGGCGCAGCACGCAGAAACACCTAGATTGAAGATAAGCGCCTTTTTGTCATTGACCGCGACCTACATTGAAGATGCACAATCTTCTTTCAATTCCGGCCGAACGGAAGGAGATATCTGCTCAAAACTTTCTGTGCAGGTGCAGACAGTGGCACTCGACATGCCTGCGTTGTCGTTTTCCGCCGGGCACTCTTTGGGCCGGCGCAGCACGCAGAAACACCTAGATTGAAGATAAGCGCCTTTTGCCATTGACCGCGACGAACATAGAAGATGCACAAACGTCTTGCAATTCCGGCCGAATGGAAGGAGATATCTGCTCAAAACTTTCTGTGCAGGTGCAGACAGTGGCACCCGACATGCCTGCGTTGTCGTTTTCCGCCGGGCACTCTTTGGGCCGGAGCAGCACGCAGAAACACCTAGATTGAAGATAAGCGCCTTTTGCCATTGACCGCGACGAACATAGAAGATGCACAAACGTCTTGCAATTCCGGCCGAATGGAAGGAGATATCTGCTCAAACCTTTCTGTGCAGGTGCAGACAGTGGCACCCGACATGCCTGCATTGTCGTTTTCAGCCGGGCACTCTTTGGGCCGGCGCAGCACGCAGAAACACCTAGATTGCAGATAAGGGCTTTTTGACATTGACCGCGACCAATATTGAAGATGCACGAACGTCTTGCAATTCCGGCCGAACGAAGGAAGATATCTGCTTAAAACTTTCTGTGCAGGTGCAGACAGTGGCACCCGACATGCCTGCGTTGTCGTTTTCCGCCGGGCACTCTTTGGGCCGGAGCAGCACGCAGAAACACCTAGATTGAAGATAAGCTCCTTTTGTCATTGACCGCGACGAACATAGAAGATGCACAAACTTCTTGCAATTCCGGCCGAATGGAAGGAGATATCTGCTCAAAACTTTCTGTGCAGGTGTAGACAGTGGCACCCGACATGCCTGCGTTGTCGTTTTCCGCCGGGCACTCTTTGGGCCGGCGCAGCACGCAGAAACACCTAGATTGAAGATAAGCGCCTTTTTGTCATTGACCGCGACCTACATTGAAGATGCACAATCTTCTTTCAATTCCGGCCGAACGGAAGGAGATATTTGCTCAAAACATTCTGTGCAGGTGCAGACAGTGGCACCCGACATGCCTGCGTTGTCGTTTTCCGCCGGGCACTCTTTGGGCCGGCGCAGCACGCAGAAACACCTAGATTGAAGATAAGCGCCTTTTTGTCATTGACCGCGACCTACATTGAAGATGCACAATCTTCTTTCAATTCCGGCCGAACGGAAGGAGATATCTGCTCAAAACTTTCTGTGCAGGTGCAGACAGTGGCACTCGACATGCCTGCGTTGTCGTTTTCCGCCGGGCACTCTTTGGGCCGGCGCAGCACGCAGAAACACCTAGATTGAAGATAAGCGCCTTTTGCCATTGACCGCGACGAAAATAGAAGATGCACAAACGTCTTGCAATTCCGGCCGAATGGAAGGAGATATCTGCTCAAAACTTTCTGTGCAGGTGCAGACAGTGGCACCCGACATGCCTGCGTTGTCGTTTTCCGCCGGGCACTCTTTGGGCCGGAGCAGCACGCAGAAACACCTAGATTGAAGATAAGCTCCTTTTGTCATTGACCGCGACGAACATAGAAGATGCACAAACTTCTTGCAATTCCGGCCGAATGGAAGGAGATATCTGCTCAAAACTTTCTGTGCAGGTGTAGACAGTGGCACCCGACATGCCTGCGTTGTCGTTTTCCGCCGGGCACTCTTTGGGCCGGCGCAGCACGCAGAAACACCTAGATTGAAGATAAGCGCCTTTTTGTCATTGACCGCGACCTACATTGCAGATGCACAAACGTCTTGCAATTCCGGCCGAACGAAAGAAGATATCTGCTCAAAACATACTGTGCAGGTGCAGACAGTGGCACCCGACATGCCTGCGTTGTCGTTTTCCGCCGGGCACTCTTTGGGCCGGCGCAGCACGCAGAAACACCTAGATTGAAGATAAGCGCCTTTTTGTCATTGACCGCGACCTACATTGAAGATGCACAATCTTCTTTCAATTCCGGCCGAACG
This sequence comes from Hyla sarda, assembly GCF_029499605.1. Classification (NCBI taxonomy): domain Eukaryota; kingdom Metazoa; phylum Chordata; class Amphibia; order Anura; family Hylidae; genus Hyla; species Hyla sarda. Next base: position 26,800 of record NW_026608653.1, read on the forward strand.
GAAGGAGATATCTGCTCAAAACTTTCTGTGCAGGTGCAGACAGTGGCACTCGACATGCCTGCGTTGTCGTTTTCCGCCGGGCACTCTTTGGGCCGGCGCAGCACGCAGAAACACCTAGATTGAAGATAAGCGCCTTTTGCCATTGACCGCGACGAACATAGAAGATGCACAAACGTCTTGCAATTCCGGCCGAATGGAAGGAGATATCTGCTCAAAACTTTCTGTGCAGGTGCAGACAGTGGCACCCGACATGCCTGCGTTGTCGTTTTCCGCCGGGCACTCTTTGGGCCGGAGCAGCACGCAGAAACACCTAGATTGAAGATAAGCGCCTTTTGCCATTGACCGCGACGAACATAGAAGATGCACAAACGTCTTGCAATTCCGGCCGAATGGAAGGAGATATCTGCTCAAACCTTTCTGTGCAGGTGCAGACAGTGGCACCCGACATGCCTGCATTGTCGTTTTCAGCCGGGCACTCTTTGGGCCGGCGCAGCACGCAGAAACACCTAGATTGCAGATAAGGGCTTTTTGACATTGACCGCGACCAATATTGAAGATGCACGAACGTCTTGCAATTCCGGCCGAACGAAAGAAGATATCTGCTTAAAACTTTCTGTGCAGGTGCAGACAGTGGCACCCGACATGCCTGCGTTGTCGTTTTCCGCCGGGCACTCTTTGGGCCGGAGCAGCACGCAGAAACACCTAGATTGAAGATAAGCTCCTTTTGTCATTGACCGCGACGAACATAGAAGATGCACAAACTTCTTGCAATTCCGGCCGAATGGAAGGAGATATCTGCTCAAAACTTTCTGTGCAGGTGTAGACAGTGGCACCCGACATGCCTGCGTTGTCGTTTTCCGCCGGGCACTCTTTGGGCCGGCGCAGCACGCAGAAACACCTAGATTGAAGATAAGCGCCTTTTTGTCATTGACCGCGACCTACATTGAAGATGCACAATCTTCTTTCAATTCCGGCCGAACGGAAGGAGATATTTGCTCAAAACATTCTGTGCAGGTGCAGACAGTGGCACCCGACATGCCTGCGTTGTCGTTTTCCGCCGGGCACTCTTTGGGCCGGCGCAGCACGCAGAAACACCTAGATTGAAGATAAGCGCCTTTTTGTCATTGACCGCGACCTACATTGAAGATGCACAATCTTCTTTCAATTCCGGCCGAACGGAAGGAGATATCTGCTCAAAACTTTCTGTGCAGGTGCAGACAGTGGCACTCGACATGCCTGCGTTGTCGTTTTCCGCCGGGCACTCTTTGGGCCGGCGCAGCACGCAGAAACACCTAGATTGAAGATAAGCGCCTTTTGCCATTGACCGCGACGAAAATAGAAGATGCACAAACGTCTTGCAATTCCGGCCGAATGGAAGGAGATATCTGCTCAAAACTTTCTGTGCAGGTGCAGACAGTGGCACCCGACATGCCTGCGTTGTCGTTTTCCGCCGGGCACTCTTTGGGCCGGAGGAGCACGCAGAAACACCTAGATTGAAGATAAGCGCCTTTTTGTCATTGACCGCGACCTACATTGCAGATGCACAAACGTCTTGCAATTCCGGCCGAACGAAAGAAGATATCTGCTCAAAACATACTGTGCAGGTGCAGACAGTGGCACCCGACATGCCTGCGTTGTCGTTTTCCGCCGGGCACTCTTTGGGCCGGCGCAGCACGCAGAAACACCTATATTGAAGATAAGCGCCTTTTTGTCATTGACCGCGACCTACATTGAAGATGCACAATCTTCTTTCAATTCCGGCCGAACAGAAGGAGATATCTGCTCAAAACTTTCTGTGCAGGTGCAGACAGTGGCACTCGACATGCCTGCGTTGTCGTTATCCGCCGGGCACTCTTTGGGCCGGCGCAGCACGCAGAAACACCTAGATTGAAGATAAGCGCCTTTTGCCATTGACCGCGACGAAAATAGAAGATGCACAAACGTCTTGCAATTCCGGCCGAATGGAAGGAGATATCTGCTCAAAACTTTCTGTGCAGGTGCAGACAGTGGCACCCGACATGCCTGCGTTGTCGTTTTCCGCCGGGCACTCTTTGGGCCGGAGCAGCACGCAGAAACACCTAGATTGAAGATAAGCGCCTTTTTGTCATTGACCGCGACCTACATTGCAGATGCACAAACGTCTTGCAATTCCGGCCGAACGAAAGAAGATATCTGCTCAAAACATACTGTGCAGGTGCAGACAGTGGCACCCGACATGCCTGCGTTGTCGTTTTCCGCCGGGCACTCTTTGGGCCGGCGCAGCACGCAGAAACACCTAGATTGAAGATAAGCGCCTTTTTGTCATTGACCGCGACCTACATTGAAGATGCACAATCTTCTTTCAATTCCGGCCGAACGGAAGGAGATATCTGCTCAAAACTTTCTGTGCAGGTGCAGACAGTGGCACCCGACATGCCTGCGTTGTCGTTTTCCGCCGGGCACTCTTTGGGCCGGAGCAGCACGCAGAAACACCTAGATTGAAGATAAGCTCCTTTTGTCATTGACCGCGACGAACATAGAAGATGCACAAACTTCTTGCAATTCCGGCCGAATGGAAGGAGATATCTGCTCAAAACATTCTGTGCAGGTGCAGACAGTGGCACTCGACATGCCTGCGTTGTCATTTTCCGCCGGGCACTCTTTGGGCCGGCGCAGCACGCAGAAACACCTAGATTGAAGATAAGCGCCTTTTGCCATTGACCGCGACGAAAATAGAAGATGCACAAACGTCTTGCAATTCCGGCCGAATGGAAGGAGATATCTGCTCAAAACTTTCTGTGCAGGTGCAGACAGTGGCACCCGACATGCCTGCGTTGTCGTTTTCCGCCGGGCACTCTTTGGGCCGGAGCAGCACGCAGAAACACCTAGATTGAAGATAAGCGCCTTTTTGTCATTGACCGCGACCTACATTGCAGATGCACAAACGTCTTGCAATTCCGGCCGAACGAAAGAAGATATCTGCTCAAAACATACTGTGCAGGTGTAGACAGTGGCACCCGACATGCCTGCGTTGTCGTTTTCCGCCGGGCACTCTTTGGGCCGGCGCAGCACGCAGAAACACCTAGATTGAAGATAAGCGCCTTTTTGTCATTGACCGCGACCTACATTGAAGATGCACAATCTTCTTTCAATTCCGGCCGAACAGAAGGAGATATCTGCTCAAAACTTTCTGTGCAGGTGCAGACAGTGGCACTCGACATGCCTGCGTTGTCGTTATCCGCCGGGCACTCTTTGGGCCGGCGCAGCACGCAGAAACACCTAGATTGAAGATAAGCGCCTTTTGCCATTGACCGCGACGAAAATAGAAGATGCACAAACGTCTTGCAATTCCGGCCGAATGGAAGGAGATATCTGCTCAAAACTTTCTGTGCAGGTGCAGACAGTGGCACCCGACATGCCTGCGTTGTCGTTTTCCGCCGGGCACTCTTTGAGCCGGAGCAGCACGCAGAAACACCTACATTGAAGATAAGCGCCTTTTGCCATTGACCGCGACAAACATAGAAGATGCACAATCTTCTTTCAATTACGGCCGAACGGAAGGAGATATCTGCTCAAAACATTCTGTGCATTTTCAGACAGTGGCACCCGACATGCCTGCGTTGTCGTTTTCGGCCGGGCAGTCTTTGGGCCGGCGCAGAATGCAGAAACACCTAGATTGAAGATAAGCGCCTTTTTGTCATTGACCGCGACCTACATTGAAGATGCACAAACTTCTTTCAATTCCGGCCGAACGGAAGGAGATATCTGCTCAAAACATTCTGAGCAGGTGCAGACAGTGGCACCCGACATGCCTGCGTTGTCGTTTTCCGCCGGGCACTCTTTGGGCCGGCGCAGCACGCAGAAACACCTAGATTGAAGATAAGCGCCTTTTTGTTATTGACCGCGACCTACATTGAAGATGCACAATCTTCTTTCAATTCCGGCCGAACGGAAGGAGATATCTGCTAAAATCTTTCTGTGCAGGTGCAGACAGTGGCACCCGACATGCCTGCGTTGTCGTTTTCCGCCGGGCACTCTTTGGGCCGGAGCAGCACGCAGAAACACCTAGATTGAAGATAAGCTCCTTTTGTCATTGACCGCGACGAACATAGAAGATACACAAACTTCTTGCAATTCCGGCCGAATGGAAGGAGATATCTGCTCAAAACTTTCTGTGCAGGTGTAGACAGTGGCACCCGACATGCCTGCGTTGTCGTTTTCCGCCGGGCACTCTTTGGGCCGGCGCAGCACGCAGAAACACCTAGATTGAAGATAAGCGCCTTTTTGTCATTGACCGCGACCTACATTGAAGATGCACAATCTTCTTTCAATTCCGGCCGAACGGAAGGAGATATCTGCTCAAAACATTCTGTGCAGGTGCAGACAGTGGCACCCGACATGCCTGCGTTGTCGTTTTCCGCCGGGCACTCTTTGGGCCGGCGCAGCACGCAGAAACACCTAGATTGAAGATAAGCGCCTTTTTGTCATTGACCGCGACCTACATTGAAGATGCACAATCTTCTTTCAATTCCGGCCGAACGGAAGGAGATATTTGCTCAAAACATTCTGTGCAGGTGCAGACAGTGGCACCCGACATGCCTGCGTTGTCGTTTTCCGCCGGGCAGTCTTTGGGCCGGCGCAGCACGCAGAAACACCTAGATTGAAGATAAGCGCCTTTTTGTCATTGACCGAGACCTACATTGAAGATGCACAATCTTCTTTCAATTCCGGCCGAACGGAAGGAGATATCTGCTCAAAACTTTCTGTGCAGGTGCAGACAGTGGCACTCGACATGCCTGCGTTGTTGTTTTCCGCCGGGCACTCTTTGGGCCGGCGCAGCACGCAGAAACACCTAGATTGAAGATAAGCGCCTTTTGCCATTGACCGCGACGAACATAGAAGATGCACAAACGTCTTGCAATTCCGGCCGAATGGAAGGAGATATCTGCTCAAAACTTTCTGTGCAGGTGCAGACAGTGGCACTCGACATGCCTGCGTTGTCGTTTTCCGCCGGGCACTCTTTGGGCCGGCGCAGCACGCAGAAACACCTAGATTGAAGATAAGCGCCTTTTGCCATTGACCACGACGAACATAGAAGATGCACAAACGTCTTGCAATTCCGGCCGAATGGAAGGAGATATCTGCTCAAAACTTTCTGTGCAGGTGCAGACAGTGGCACCCGACATGCCTGCGTTGTCGTTTTCCACCGGGCACTCTTTGGGCTGGAGCAGGACGCAGAAACACCTAGATTGAAGATAAGCTCCTTTTGTCATTGACCGCGACGAACATAGAAGATGCACAAACTTCTTGCAATTCCGGCCGAATGGAAGGAGATATCTGCTCAAAACTTTCTGTGCAGGTGTAGACAGTGGCACCCGACATGCCTGCGTTGTCGTTTTCCGCCGGGCACTCTTTGGGCCGGCGCAGCACGCAGAAACACCTAGATTGAAGATAAGCGCCTTTTTGTCATTGACCGCGACCTACATTGAAGATGCACAATCTTCTTTCAATTCCGGCCGAACGGAAGGAGATATCTGCTCAAAACATTCTGTGCAGGTGCAGACAGTGGCACCCGACATGCCTGCTTTGTCGTTTTCCGCCGGGCAGTCTTTGGGCCGGCGCAGAATGCAGAAACACCTAGATTGAAGATAAGCGCCTTTTTGTCATTGACCGCGACCTACATTGAAGATGCACAATCTTCTTTCAATTCCCTCCGAACGGAAGGAGATATCTGCTCAAAACTTTCTGTGCAGGTGCAGACAGTGGCACTCGACATGCCTGCGTTGTCGTTTTCCGCCGGGCACTCTTTGGGCCGGCACAGCACGCAGAAACACATAGATTGAAGATAAGCGCCTTTTGCCATTGACCGCGACGAACATAGAAGATGCACAAACGTCTTGCAATTCCAGCCGAATGGAAGGAGATATCTGCTCAAAACTTTCTGTGCAGGTGTAGACAGTGGCACCCGACATGCCTGCGTTGTCGTTTTCCGCCGGGCACTCTTTGGGCCGGCGCAGCACGCAGAAACACCTAGATTGAAGATAAGCGCCTTTTTGTCATTGACCGCGACCTACATTGAAGATGCACAATCTTCTTTCAATTCCGGCCGAACGGAAGGAGATATCTGCTCAAAACATTCTGTGCAGGTGCAGACAGTGGCACCCGACATGCCTGCGTTGTCGTTTTCCGCCGGGCACTCTTTGAGCCGGAGCAGCACGCAGAAACACCTACATTGAAGATAAGCGCCTTTTGCCATTGACCGCGACAAACATAGAAGATGCACAATCTTCTTTCAATTACGGCCGAACGGAAGGAGATATCTGCTCAAAACTTTCTGTGCAGGTGCAGACAGTGGCACCCGACATGCCTGCGTTGTCGTTTTCCGCCGGGCACTCTTTGGGCCGGCGCAGCACGCAGAAACACCTAGATTGAAGATAAGCGCCTTTTTGTCATTGACCGCGACCTACATTGAAGATGCACAATCTTCTTTCAATTCCGGCCGAACGGAAGGAGATATCTGCTCAAAACTTTCTGTGCAGGTGCAGACAGTGGCACTCGACATGCCTGCGTTGTCGTTTTCCGCCGGGCACTCTTTGGGCCGGCGCAGCACGCAGAAACACCTAGATTGAAGATAAGCGCCTTTTGCCATTGACCGCGACGAAAATAGAAGATGCACAAACGTCTTGCAATTCCGGCCGAATGGAAGGAGATATCTGCTCAAAACTTTCTGTGCAGGTGCAGACAGTGGCACCCGACATGCCTGCGTTGTCGTTTTCCGCCGGGCACTCTTTGGGCCGGAGCAGCACGCAGAAACACCTAGATTGAAGATAAGCGCCTTTTTGTCATTGACCGCGACCTACATTGCAGATGCACAAACGTCTTGCAATTCCGGCCGAACGAAAGAAGATATCTGCTCAAAACATACTGTGCAGGTGCAGACAGTGGCACCCGACATGCCTGCGTTGTCGTTTTCCGCCGGGCACTCTTTGGGCCGGCGCAGCACGCAGAAACACCTAGATTGAAGATAAGCGCCTTTTTGTCATTGACCGCGACCTACATTGAAGATGCACAATCTTCTTTCAATTCCGGCCGAACAGAAGGAGATATCTGCTCAAAACTTTCTGTGCAGGTGCAGACAGTGGCACTCGACATGCCTGCGTTGTCGTTATCCGCCGGACACTCTTTGGGCCGGCGCAGCACGCAGAAACACCTAGATTGAAGATAAGCGCCTTTTGCCATTGACCGCGACGAAAATAGAAGATGCACAAACGTCTTGCAATTCCGGCCGAATGGAAGGAGATATCTGCTCAAAACTTTCTGTGCAGGTGCAGACAGTGGCACCCGACATGCCTGCGTTGTCGTTTTCCGCCGGGCACTCTTTGGGCCGGAGCAGCACGCAGAAACACCTAGATTGAAGATAAGCGCCTTTTTGTCATTGACCGCGACCTACATTGCAGATGCACAAACGTCTTGCAATTCCGGCCGAACGAAAGAAGATATCTGCTCAAAACATACTGTGCAGGTGCAGACAGTGGCACCCGACATGCCTGCGTTGTCGTTTTCCGCCGGGCACTCTTTGGGCCGGCGCAGCACGCAGAAACACCTAGATTGAAGATAAGCGCCTTTTTGTCATTGACCGCGACCTACATTGAAGATGCACAATCTTCTTTCAATTCCGGCCGAACGGAAGGAGATATCTGCTCAAAACTTTCTGTGCAGGTGCAGACAGTGGCACCCGACATGCCTGCGTTGTCGTTTTCCGCCGGGCACTCTTTGGGCCGGAGCAGCACGCAGAAACACCTAGATTGAAGATAAGCTCCTTTTGTCATTGACCGCGACGAACATAGAAGATGCACAAACTTCTTGCAATTCCGGCCGAATGGAAGGAGATATCTGCTCAAAACATTCTGTGCAGGTGCAGACAGTGGCACTCGACATGCCTGCGTTGTCGTTTTCTGCCGGGCACTCTTTGGGCCGGCGCAGCACGCAGAAACACCTAGATTGAAGATAAGCGCCTTTTGCCATTGACCGCGACGAAAATAGAAGATGCACAAACGTCTTGCAATTCCGGCCGAATGGAAGGAGATATCTGCTCAAAACTTTCTGTGCAGGTGCAGACAGTGGCACCCGACATGCCTGCGTTGTCGTTTTCCGCCGGGCACTCTTTGGGCCGGAGCAGCACGCAGAAACACCTAGATTGAAGATAAGCGCCTTTTTGTCATTGACCGCGACCTACATTGCAGATGCACAAACGTCTTGCAATTCCGGCCGAACGAAAGAAGATATCTGCTCAAAACATACTGTGCAGGTGCAGACAGTGGCACCCGACATGCCTGCGTTGTCGTTTTCCGCCGGGCACTCTTTGGGCCGGCGCAGCACGCAGAAACACCTAGATTGAAGATAAGCGCCTTTTTGTCATTGACCGCGACCTACATTGAAGATGCACAATCTTCTTTCAATTCCGGCCGAACGGAAGGAGATATCAGCTCAAAACATTCTGTGCAGGTGCAGACAGTGGCACCCGACATGCCTGCGTTGTCGTTTTCCGCCGGGCACTCTTTGGGCCGGAGCAGCACGCAGAAACACCTAGATTGAAGATAAGCGCCTTTTTGTCATTGTCCGCGACCTACATTGAAGATGCACAATCTTCTTTCAATTCCGGCCGAACGGAAGGAGATATCTGCTCAAAACTTTCTGTGCAGGTGCAGACAGTGGCACCCGACATGCCTGCGTTGTCGTTTTCCGCCGGGCACTCTTTGGGCCGGCGCAGCACGCAGAAACACCTAGATTGAAGATAAGCGCCTTTTGCCATTGACCGCGACGAACATAGAAGATGCCAAAACGTCTTGCAATTCCGGCCGAATGGAAGGAGATATCTGCTCAAAACTTTCTGTGCAGGTGCAGACAGTGGCACTCGACATGCCTGCGTTGTCGTTTTCCGCCGGGCACTCTTTGGGCCGGCGCAGAACGCAGAAACACCTAGATTGAAGATAAGCGCCTTTTGCCATTGACCGCGACGAACATAGAAGATGCACAAACGTCTTGCAATTCCGGCCGAATGGAAGGAGATATCTGCTCAAAACTTTCTGTGCAGGTGCAGACAGTGGCACCCGACATGCCTGCGTTGTCGTTTTCCGCCGGGCACTCTTTGGGACGGAGCAGCACGCAGAAACACCTAGATTGATGATAAGCTCCTTTTGTCATTGACCGCGACGAACATAGAAGATACACAAACTTCTTGCAATTCCGGCCGAATGGAAGGAGATATCTGCTCAAAACTTTCTGTGCAGGTGTAGACAGTGGCACCCGACATGCCTGCGTTGTCGTTTTCCGCCGGGCACTCTTTGGGCCGGCGCAGCACGCAGAAACACCTAGATTGAAGATAAGCGCCTTTTTGTCATTGACCGCGACCTACATTGAAGATGCACAATCTTCTTTCAATTCCGGCCGAACGGAAGGAGATATCTGCTCAAAACATTCTGTGCAGGTGCAGACAGTGGCACCCGACATGCCTGCGTTGTCGTTTTCCGCCGGGCAGTCTTTGGGCCGGCGCAGAACGCAGAAACACCTAGATTGAAGATAAGCGCCTTTTTGTCATTTACCGCGACCTACATTGAAGATGCACAATCTTCTTTCAATTCCCTCCGAACGGAAGGAGATATCTGCTCAAAACTTTCTGTGCAGGTGCAGACAGTGGCACTCGACATGCCTGCGTTGTCGTTTTCCGCCGGGCACTCTTTGGGCCGGCGCAGCACGCAGAAACACCTAGATTGAAGATAAGCGCCTTTTGCCATTGACCGCGACGAAAATAGAAGATGCACAAACGTCTTGCAATTCCGGCCGAATGGAAGGAGATATCTGCTCAAAACTTTCTGTGCAGGTGCAGACAGTGGCACCCGACATGCCTGCGTTGTCGTTTTCCGCCGGGCACTCTTTGGGCCGGAGCAGCATGCAGAAACACCTAGATTGAAGATAAGCGCCTTTTTGTCATTGACCGCGACCTACATTGCAGATGCACAAACGTTTTGCAATTCCGGCCGAACGAAAGAAGATATCTGCTCAAAACATACTGTGCAGGTGCAGACAGTGGCACCCGACATGCCTGCGTTGTCGTTTTCCGCCGGGCACTCTTTGGGCCGGCGCAGCACGCAGAAACACCTAGATTGAAGATAAGCGCCTTTTTGTCATTGACCGCGACCTACATTGAAGATGCACAATCTTCTTTCAATTCCGGCCGAACGGAAGGAGATATCTGCTCAAAACTTTCTGTGCAGGTGCAGACAGTGGCACCCGAAATGCCTGCGTTGTCGTTTTCCGCCGGGCACTCTTTGGGCCGGCGCAGCACGCAGAAACACCTAGATTGAAGATAAGCGCCTTTTGCCATTGACCGCGACGAACATAGAAGATGCACAAACGTCTTGCAATTCCGGCCGAATGGAAGGAGATATCTGCTCAAAACTTTCTGTGCAGGTGTAGACAGTGGCACCCGACATGCCTGCGTTGTCGTTTTCCGCCGGGCACTCTTTGGGCCGGCGCAGCACGCAGAAACACCTAGATTGCAGATAAGGGCTTTTTGACATTGACCGCGACCAATATTGAAGATGCACGAACGTCTTGCAATTCCGGCCGAACGAAAGAAGATATCTGCTTAAAACTTTCTGTGCAGGTGCAGACAGTGGCACCCGACATGCCTGCGTTGTCGTTTTCCGCCGGGCACTCTTTGGGCCGGAGCAGCACGCAGAAACACCTAGATTGAAGATAAGCTCCTTTTGTCATTGACCGCGACGAACATAGAAGATGCACAAACTTCTTGCAATTCCGGCCGAATGGAAGGAGATATCTGCTCAAAACTTTCTGTGCAGGTGTAGACAGTGGCACCCGACATGCCTGCGTTGTCGTTTTCCGCCGGGCACTCTTTGGGCCGGCGCAGCACGCAGAAACACCTAGATTGAAGATAAGCGCCTTTTTGTCATTGACCGCGACCTACATTGAAGATGCACAATCTTCTTTCAATTCCGGCCGAACGGAAGGAGATATTTGCTCAAAACATTCTGTGCAGGTGCAGACAGTGGCACCCGACATGCCTGCGTTGTCGTTTTCCGCCGGGCAGTCTTTGGGCCGGCGCAGCACGCAGAAACACCTAGATTGAAGATAAGCGCCTTTTTGTCATTGACCGCGACCTACATTGAAGATGCACAATCTTCTTTCAATTCCGGCCGAACGGAAGGAGATATCTGCTCAAAACTTTCTGTGCAGGTGCAGACAGTGGCACTCGACATGCCTGCGTTGTCGTTTTCCGCCGGGCACTCTTTGGGCCGGCGCAGCACGCAGAAACACCTAGATTGAAGATAAGCGCCTTTTGCCATTGACCGCGACGAAAATAGATGCACAAACGTCTTGCAATTCCGGCCGAATGGAAGGAGATATCTGCTCAAAACTTTCTGTGCAGGTGCAGACAGTGGCACCCGACATGCCTGCGTTGTCGTTTTCCGCCGGGCACTCTTTGGGCCGGAGCAGCACGCAGAAACACCTAGATTGAAGATAAGCGCCTTTTTGTCATTGACCGCGACCTACATTGCAGATGCACAAACGTCTTGCAATTCCGGCCGAACGAAAGAAGATATCTGCTCAAAACATACTGTGCAGGTGCAGACAGTGGCACCCGACATGCCTGCGTTGTCGTTTTCCGCCGGGCACTCTTTGGGCCGGCGCAGCACGCAGAAACACCTAGATTGAAGATAAGCGCCTTTTTGTCATTGACCGCGACCTACATTGAAGATGCACAATCTTCTTTCAATTCCGGCCGAACGGAAGGAGATATCTGCTCAAAACTTTCTGTGCAGGTGCAGACAGTGGCACCCGACATGCCTGCGTTGTCGTTTTCCGCCGGGCACTCTTTGGGCCGGAGCAGCACGCAGAAACACCTAGATTGAAGATAAGCTCCTTTTGTCATTGACCGCGACGAACATAGAAGATGCACAAACTTCTTGCAATTCCGGCCGAATGGAAGGAGATATCTGCTCAAAACATTCTGTGCAGGTGCAGACAGTGGCACTCGACATGGCTGCGTTGTCGTTTTCTGCCGGGCACTCTTTGGGCCGGCGCAGCACGCAGAAACACCTAGATTGAAGATAAGCGCCTTTTGCCATTGACCGCGACGAAAATAGAAGATGCACAAACGTCTTGCAATTCCGGCCGAATGGAAGGAGATATCTGCTCAAAACTTTCTGTGCAGGTGCAGACAGTGGCACCCGACATGCCTGCGTTGTCGTTTTCCGCCGGGCACTCTTTGGGCCGGAGCAGCACGCAGAAACACCTAGATTGAAGATAAGCGCCTTTTTGTCATTGACCGCGACCTACATTGCAGATGCACAAACGTCTTGCAATTCCGGCCGAACGAAAGAAGATATCTGCTCAAAACATACTGTGCAGGTGCAGACAGTGGCACCCGACATGCCTGCGTTGTCGTTTTCCGCCGGGCACTCTTTGGGCCGGCGCAGCACGCAGAAACACCTAGATTGAAGATAAGCGCCTTTTTGTCATTGACCGCGACCTACATTGAAGATGCACAATCTTCTTTCAATTCCGGCCGAACGGAAGGAGATATCTGCTCAAAACATTCTGTGCAGGTGCAGACAGTGGCACCCGACATGCCTGCGTTGTCGTTTTCCGCCGGGCACTCTTTGGGCCGGAGCAGCACGCAGAAACACCTAGATTGAAGATAAGCGCCTTTTTGTCATTGTCCGCGACCTACATTGAAGATGCACAATCTTCTTTCAATTCCGGCCGAACGGAAGGAGATATCTGTTAAAAACATTCTGTGCAGGTGCAGACAGTGGCACCCGACATGCCTGCGTTGTCGTTTTCCGCCGGGCAGTCTTTGGGCCGGCGCAGAACGCAGAAACACCTAGATTGAAGATAAGCGCCTTTTTGTCATTTACCGCGACCTACATTGAAGATGCACAATCTTCTTTCAATTCCCTCCGAACGGAAGGAGATATCTGCTCAAAACTTTCTGTGCAGGTGCAGACAGTGGCACTCGACATGCCTGCGTTGTCGTTTTCCGCCGGGCACTCTTTGGGCCGGCGCAGCACGCAGAAACACCTAGATTGAAGATAAGCGCCTTTTGCCATTGACCGCGACGAACATAGAAGATGCACAAACGTCTTGCAATTCCGGCCGAATGGAAGGAGATATCTGCTCAAAACTTTCTGTGCAGGTGCAGACAGTGGCACTCGACATGCCTGCGTTGTCGTTTTCCGCCGGGCACTCTTTGGGCCGGCGCAGCACGCAGAAACACCTAGATTGAAGATAAGCGCCTTTTGCCATTGACCGCGACGAACATAGAAGATGCACAAACGTCTTGCAATTCCGGCCGAATGGAAGGAGATATCTGCTCAAAACTTTCTGTGCAGGTGCAGACAGTGGCACCCGACATGCCTGCGTTGTCGTTTTCCGCCGGGCACTCTTTGGGCCGGAGCAGCACGCAGAAACACCTAGATTGAAGATAAGCTCCTTTTGTCATTGACCGCGACGAACATAGAAGATGCACAAACTTCTTGCAATTCCGGCCGAATGGAAGGAGATATCTGCTCAAAACTTTCTGTGCAGGTGTAGACAGTGGCACCCGACATGCCTGCGTTGTCGTTTTCCGCCGGGCACTCTTTGGGCCGGCGCAGCACGCAGAAACACCTAGATTGAAGATAAGCGCCTTTTTGTCATTGACCGCGACCTACATTGCAGATGCACAAACGTCTTGCAATTCCGGCCGAACGAAAGAAGATATCTGCTCAAAACATACTGTGCAGGTGCAGACAGTGGCACCCGACATGCCTGCGTTGTCGTTTTCCGCCGGGCACTCTTTGGGCCGGCGCAGCACGCAGAAACACCTAGATTGAAGATAAGCGCCTTTTTGTCATTGACCGCGACCTACATTGAAGATGCACAATCTTCTTTCAATTCCGGCCGAACGGAAGGAGATATCTGCTCAAAACTTTCTGTGCAGGTGCAGACAGTGGCACTCGACATGCCTGCGTTGTCGTTTTCCGCCGGGCACTCTTTGGGCCGGCGCAGCACGCAGAAACACCTAGATTGAAGATAAGCGCCTTTTGCCATTGACCGCGACGAACATAGAAGATGCACAAACGTCTTGCAATTCCGGCCGAATGGAAGGAGATATCTGCTCAAAACTTTCTGTGCAGGTGCAGACAGTGGCACCCGACATGCCTGCGTTGTCGTTTTCCGCCGGGCACTCTTTGGGCCGGAGCAGCACGCAGAAACACCTAGATTGAAGATAAGCGCCTTTTGCCATTGACCGCGACGAACATAGAAGATGCACAAACGTCTTGCAATTCCGGCCGAATGGAAGGAGATATCTGCTCAAACCTTTCTGTGCAGGTGCAGACAGTGGCACCCGACATGCCTGCATTGTCGTTTTCAGCCGGGCACTCTTTGGGCCGGCGCAGCACGCAGAAACACCTAGATTGCAGATAAGGGCTTTTTGACATTGACCGCGACCAATATTGAAGATGCACGAACGTCTTGCAATTCCGGCCGAACGAAGGAAGATATCTGCTTAAAACTTTCTGTGCAGGTGCAGACAGTGGCACCCGACATGCCTGCGTTGTCGTTTTCCGCCGGGCACTCTTTGGGCCGGAGCAGCACGCAGAAACACCTAGATTGAAGATAAGCTCCTTTTGTCATTGACCGCGACGAACATAGAAGATGCACAAACTTCTTGCAATTCCGGCCGAATGGAAGGAGATATCTGCTCAAAACTTTCTGTGCAGGTGTAGACAGTGGCACCCGACATGCCTGCGTTGTCGTTTTCCGCCGGGCACTCTTTGGGCCGGCGCAGCACGCAGAAACACCTAGATTGAAGATAAGCGCCTTTTTGTCATTGACCGCGACCTACATTGAAGATGCACAATCTTCTTTCAATTCCGGCCGAACGGAAGGAGATATTTGCTCAAAACATTCTGTGCAGGTGCAGACAGTGGCACCCGACATGCCTGCGTTGTCGTTTTCCGCCGGGCACTCTTTGGGCCGGCGCAGCACGCAGAAACACCTAGATTGAAGATAAGCGCCTTTTTGTCATTGACCGCGACCTACATTGAAGATGCACAATCTTCTTTCAATTCCGGCCGAACGGAAGGAGATATCTGCTCAAAACTTTCTGTGCAGGTGCAGACAGTGGCACTCGACATGCCTGCGTTGTCGTTTTCCGCCGGGCACTCTTTGGGCCGGCGCAGCACGCAGAAACACCTAGATTGAAGATAAGCGCCTTTTGCCATTGACCGCGACGAAAATAGAAGATGCACAAACGTCTTGCAATTCCGGCCGAATGGAAGGAGATATCTGCTCAAAACTTTCTGTGCAGGTGCAGACAGTGGCACCCGACATGCCTTCGTTGTCGTTTTCCGCCGGGCACTCTTTGGGCCGGAGGAGCACGCAGAAACACCTAGATTGAAGATAAGCGCCTTTTTGTCATTGACCGCGACCTACATTGCAGATGCACAAACGTCTTGCAATTCCGGCCGAACGAAAGAAGATATCTGCTCAAAACATACTGTGCAGGTGCAGACAGTGGCACCCGACATGCCTGCGTTGTCGTTTTCCGCCGGGCACTCTTTGGGCCGGCGCAGCACGCAGAAACACCTATATTGAAGATAAGCGCCTTTTTGTCATTGACCGCGACCTACATTGAAGATGCACAATCTTCTTTCAATTCCGGCCGAACAGAAGGAGATATCTGCTCAAAACTTTCTGTGCAGGTGCAGACAGTGGCACTCGACATGCCTGCGTTGTCGTTATCCGCCGGGCACTCTTTGGGCCGGCGCAGCACGCAGAAACACCTAGATTGAAGATAAGCGCCTTTTGCCATTGACCGCGACGAAAATAGAAGATGCACAAACGTCTTGCAATTCCGGCCGAATGGAAGGAGATATCTGCTCAAAACTTTCTGTGCAGGTGCAGACAGTGGCACCCGACATGCCTGCGTTGTCGTTTTCCGCCGGGCACTCTTTGGGCCGGAGCAGCACGCAGAAACACCTAGATTGAAGATAAGCGCCTTTTTGTCATTGACCGCGACCTACATTGCAGATGCACAAACGTCTTGCAATTCCGGCCGAACGAAAGAAGATATCTGCTCAAAACATACTGTGCAGGTGCAGACAGTGGCACCCGACATGCCTGCGTTGTCGTTTTCCGCCGGGCACTCTTTGGGCCGGCGCAGCACGCAGAAACACCTAGATTGAAGATAAGCGCCTTTTTGTCATTGACCGCGACCTACATTGAAGATGCACAATCTTCTTTCAATTCCGGCCGAACGGAAGGAGATATCTGCTCAAAACTTTCTGTGCAGGTGCAGACAGTGGCACCCGACATGCCTGCGTTGTCGTTTTCCGCCGGGCACTCTTTGGGCCGGAGCAGCACGCAGAAACACCTAGATTGAAGATAAGCTCCTTTTGTCATTGACCGCGACGAACATAGAAGATGCACAAACTTCTTGCAATTCCGGCCGAATGGAAGGAGATATCTGCTCAAAACATTCTGTGCAGGTGCAGACAGTGGCACTCGACATGCCTGCGTTGTCATTTTCCGCCGGGCACTCTTTGGGCCGGCGCAGCACGCAGAAACACCTAGATTGAAGATAAGCGCCTTTTGCCATTGACCGCGACGAAAATAGAAGATGCACAAACGTCTTGCAATTCCGGCCGAATGGAAGGAGATATCTGCTCAAAACTTTCTGTGCAGGTGCAGACAGTGGCACCCGACATGCCTGCGTTGTCGTTTTCCGCCGGGCACTCTTTGGGCCGGAGCAGCACGCAGAAACACCTAGATTGAAGATAAGCGCCTTTTTGTCATTGACCGCGACCTACATTGCAGATGCACAAACGTCTTGCAATTCCGGCCGAACGAAAGAAGATATCTGCTCAAAACATACTGTGCAGGTGTAGACAGTGGCACCCGACATGCCTGCGTTGTCGTTTTCCGCCGGGCACTCTTTGGGCCGGCGCAGCACGCAGAAACACCTAGATTGAAGATAAGCGCCTTTTTGTCATTGACCGCGACCTACATTGAAGATGCACAATCTTCTTTCAATTCCGGCCGAACAGAAGGAGATATCTGCTCAAAACTTTCTGTGCAGGTGCAGACAGTGGCACTCGACATGCCTGCGTTGTCGTTATCCGCCGGGCACTCTTTGGGCCGGCGCAGCACGCAGAAACACCTAGATTGAAGATAAGCGCCTTTTGCCATTGACCGCGACGAAAATAGAAGATGCACAAACGTCTTGCAATTCCGGCCGAATGGAAGGAGATATCTGCTCAAAACTTTCTGTGCAGGTGTAGACAGTGGCACCCGACATGCCTGCGTTGTCGTTTTCCGCCGGGCACTCTTTGGGCCGGAGCAGCACGCAGAAACACCTAGATTGAAGATAAGCGCCTTTTTGTCATTGACCGCGACCTACATTGAAGATGCACAATCTTCTTTCAATTCCGGCCGAACGGAAGGAGATATCTGCTCAAAACATTCTGTGCAGGTGCAGACAGTGGCACCCGACATGCCTGCGTTGTCGTTTTCCGCCGGGCACTCTTTGAGCCGGAGCAGCACGCAGAAACACCTACATTGAAGATAAGCGCCTTTTGCCATTGACCGCGACAAACATAGAAGATGCACAATCTTCTTTCAATTACGGCCGAACGGAAGGAGATATCTGCTCAAAACATTCTGTGCATTTTCAGACAGTGGCACCCGACATGCCTGCGTTGTCGTTTTCGGCCGGGCAGTCTTTGGGCCGGCGCAGAATGCAGAAACACCTAGATTGAAGATAAGCGCCTTTTTGTCATTGACCGCGACCTACATTGAAGATGCACAATCTTCTTTCAATTCCGGCCGAACGGAAGGAGATATCTGCTCAAAACATTCTGAGCAGGTGCAGACAGTGGCACCCGACATGCCTGCGTTGTCGTTTTCCGCCGGGCAGTCTTTGGGCCGGCGCAGCACGCAGAAACACCTAGATTGAAGATAAGCGCCTTTTTGTCATTGACCGAGACCTACATTGAAGATGCACAATCTTCTTTCAATTCCGGCCGAACGGAAGGAGATATCTGCTCAAAACTTTCTGTGCAGGTGCAGACAGTGGCACCCGACATGCCTGCGTTGTTGTTTTCCGCCGGGCACTCTTTGGGCCGGCGCAGCACGCAGAAACACCTAGATTGAAGATAAGCGCCTTTTGCCATTGACCGCGACGAACATAGAAGATGCACAAACGTCTTGCAATTCCGGCCGAATGGAAGGAGATATCTGCTCAAAACTTTCTGTGCAGGTGCAGACAGTGGCACTCGACATGCCTGCGTTGTCGTTTTCCGCCGGGCACTCTTTGGGCCGGCGCAGCACGCAGAAACACCTAGATTGAAGATAAGCGCCTTTTGCCATTGACCACGACGAACATAGAAGATGCACAAACGTCTTGCAATTCCGGCCGAATGGAAGGAGATATCTGCTCAAAACTTTCTGTGCAGGTGCAGACAGTGGCACCCGACATGCCTGCGTTGTCGTTTTCCACCGGGCACTCTTTGGGCTGGAGCAGCACGCAGAAACACCTAGATTGAAGATAAGCTCCTTTTGTCATTGACCGCGACGAACATAGAAGATGCACAAACTTCTTGCAATTCCGGCCGAATGGAAGGAGATATCTGCTCAAAACTTTCTGTGCAGGTGTAGACAGTGGCACCCGACATGCCTGCGTTGTCGTTTTCCGCCGGGCACTCTTTGGGCCGGCGCAGCACGCAGAAACACCTAGATTGAAGATAAGCGCCTTTTTGTCATTGACCGCGACCTACATTGAAGATGCACAATCTTCTTTCAATTCCGGCCGAACGGAAGGAGATATCTGCTCAAAACATTCTGTGCAGGTGCAGACAGTGGCACCCGACATGCCTGCTTTGTCGTTTTCCGCCGGGCAGTCTTTGGGCCGGCGCAGAATGCAGAAACACCTAGATTGAAGATAAGCGCCTTTTTGTCATTGACCGCGACCTACATTGAAGATGCACAATCTTCTTTCAATTCCCTCCGAACGGAAGGAGATATCTGCTCAAAACTTTCTGTGCAGGTGCAGACAGTGGCACTCGACATGCCTGCGTTGTCGTTTTCCGCCGGGCACTCTTTGGGCCGGCACAGCACGCAGAAACACCTAGATTGAAGATAAGCGCCTTTTGCCATTGACCGCGACGAACATAGAAGATGCACAAACGTCTTGCAATTCCAGCCGAATGGAAGGAGATATCTGCTCAAAACTTTCTGTGCAGGTGTAGACAGTGGCACCCGACATGCCTGCGTTGTCGTTTTCCGCCGGGCACTCTTTGGGCCGGCGCAGCACGCAGAAACACCTAGATTGAAGATAAGCGCCTTTTTGTCATTGACCGCGACCTACATTGAAGATGCACAATCTTCTTTCAATTCCGGCCGAACGGAAGGAGATATCTGCTCAAAACATTCTGTGCAGGTGCAGACAGTGGCACCCGACATGCCTGCGTTGTCGTTTTCCGCCGGGCACTCTTTGAGCCGGAGCAGCACGCAGAAACACCTACATTGAAGATAAGCGCCTTTTGCCATTGACCGCGACAAACATAGAAGATGCACAATCTTCTTTCAATTACGGCCGAACGGAAGGAGATATCTGCTCAAAACTTTCTGTGCAGGTGCAGACAGTGGCACCCGACATGCCTGCGTTGTCGTTTTCCGCCGGGCACTCTTTGGGCCGGCGCAGCACGCAGAAACACCTAGATTGAAGATAAGCGCCTTTTTGTCATTGACCGCGACCTACATTGAAGATGCACAATCTTCTTTCAATTCCGGCCGAACGGAAGGAGATATCTGCTCAAAACTTTCTGTGCAGGTGCAGACAGTGGCACTCGACATGCCTGCGTTGTCGTTTTCCGCCGGGCACTCTTTGGGCCGGCGCAGCACGCAGAAACACCTAGATTGAAGATAAGCGCCTTTTGCCATTGACCGCGACGAAAATAGAAGATGCACAAACGTCTTGCAATTCCGGCCGAATGGAAGGAGATATCTGCTCAAAACTTTCTGTGCAGGTGCAGACAGTGGCACCCGACATGCCTGCGTTGTCGTTTTCCGCCGGGCACTCTTTGGGCCGGAGCAGCACGCAGAAACACCTAGATTGAAGATAAGCGCCTTTTTGTCATTGACCGCGACCTACATTGCAGATGCACAAACGTCTTGCAATTCCGGCCGAACGAAAGAAGATATCTGCTCAAAACATACTGTGCAGGTGCAGACAGTGGCACCCGACATGCCTGCGTTGTCGTTTTCCGCCGGGCACTCTTTGGGCCGGCGCAGCACGCAGAAACACCTAGATTGAAGATAAGCGCCTTTTTGTCATTGACCGCGACCTACATTGAAGATGCACAATCTTCTTTCAATTCCGGCCGAACAGAAGGAGATATCTGCTCAAAACTTTCTGTGCAGGTGCAGACAGTGGCACTCGACATGCCTGCGTTGTCGTTATCCGCCGGGCACTCTTTGGGCCGGAGCAGCACGCAGAAACACCTAGATTGAAGATAAGCTCCTTTTGTCATTGACCGCGACGAACATAGAAGATGCACAAACTTCTTGCAATTCCGGCCGAATGGAAGGAGATATCAGCTCAAAACATTCTGTGCAGGTGCAGACAGTGGCACTCGACATGCCTGCGTTGTCGTTTTCCGCCGGGCACTCTTTGGGCCGGCGCAGCACGCAGAAACACCTAGATTGAAGATAAGCGCCTTTTGCCATTGACCGCGACGAAAATAGAAGATGCACAAACGTCTTGCAATTCCGGCCGAATGGAAGGAGATATCTGCTCAAAACTTTCTGTGCAGGTGCAGACAGTGGCACCCGACATGCCTGCGTTGTCGTTTTCCGCCGGGCACTCTTTGGGCCGGAGCAGCACGCAGAAACACCTAGATTGAAGATAAGCGCCTTTTTGTCATTGACCGCGACCTACATTGCAGATGCACAAACGTCTTGCAATTCCGGCCGAACGAAAGAAGATATCTGCTCAAAACATACTGTGCAGGTGCAGACAGTGGCACCCGACATGCCTGCGTTGTCGTTTTCCGCCGGGCACTCTTTGGGCCGGCGCAGCACGCAGAAACACCTAGATTGAAGATAAGCGCCTTTTTGTCATTGACCGCGACCTACATTGAAGATGCACAATCTTCTTTCAATTCCGGCCGAACAGAAGGAGATATCTGCTCAAAACTTTCTGTGCAGGTGCAGACAGTGGCACTCGACATGCCTGCGTTGTCGTTATCCGCCGGGCACTCTTTGGGCCGGCGCAGCACGCAGAAACACCTAGATTGAAGATAAGCGCCTTTTGCCATTGACCGCGACGAAAATAGAAGATGCACAAACGTCTTGCAATTCCGGCCGAATGGAAGGAGATATCTGCTCAAAACTTTCTGTGCAGGTGCAGACAGTGGCACCCGACATGCCTGCGTTGTCGTTTTCCGCCGGGCACTCTTTGGGCCGGAGCAGCACGCAGAAACACCTAGATTGAAGATAAGCGCCTTTTTGTCATTGACCGCGACCTACATTGCAGATGCACAAACGTCTTGCAATTCCGGCCGAACGAAAGAAGATATCTGCTCAAAACATACTGTGCAGGTGCAGACAGTGGCACCCGACATGCCTGCGTTGTCGTTTTCCGCCGGGCACTCTTTGGGCCGGCGCAGCACGCAGAAACACCTAGATTGAAGATAAGCGCCTTTTTGTCATTGACCGCGACCTACATTGAAGATGCACAATCTTCTTTCAATTCCGGCCGAACGGAAGGAGATATCTGCTCAAAACTTTCTGTGCAGGTGCAGACAGTGGCACCCGACATGCCTGCGTTGTCGTTTTCCGCCGGGCACTCTTTGGGCCGGAGCAGCACGCAGAAACACCTAGATTGAATATAAGCTCCTTTTGTCATTGACCGCGACGAACATAGAAGATGCACAAACTTCTTGCAATTCCGGCCGAATGGAAGGAGATATCTGCTCAAAACATTCTGTGCAGGTGCAGACAGTGGCACTCGACATGCCTGCGTTGTCGTTTTCTGCCGGGCACTCTTTGGGCCGGCGCAGCACGCAGAAACACCTAGATTGAAGATAAGCGCCTTTTGCCATTGACCGCGACGAAAATAGAAGATGCACAAACGTCTTGCAATTCCGGCCGAATGGAAGGAGATATCTGCTCAAAACTTTCTGTGCAGGTGCAGACAGTGGCACCCGACATGCCTGCGTTGTCGTTTTCCGCCGGGCACTCTTTGGGCCGGAGCAGCACGCAGAAACACCTAGATTGAAGATAAGCGCCTTTTTGTCATTGACCGCGACCTACATTGCAGATGCACAAACGTCTTGCAATTCCGGCCGAACGAAAGAAGATATCTGCTCAAAACATACTGTGCAGGTGCAGACAGTGGCACCCGACATGCCTGCGTTGTCGTTTTCCGCCGGGCACTCTTTGGGCCGGCGCAGCACGCAGAAACACCTAGATTGAAGATAAGCGCCTTTTTGTCATTGACCGCGACCTACATTGAAGATGCACAATCTTCTTTCAATTCCGGCCGAACGGAAGGAGATATCAGCTCAAAACATTCTGTGCAGGTGCAGACAGTGGCACCCGACATGCCTGCGTTGTCGTTTTCCGCCGGGCACTCTTTGGGCCGGAGCAGCACGCAGAAACACCTAGATTGAAGATAAGCGCCTTTTTGTCATTGTCCGCGACCTACATTGAAGATGCACAATCTTCTTTCAATTCCGGCCGAACGAAAGGAGATATCTGCTCAAAACTTTCTGTGCAGGTGCAGACAGTGGCACCCGACATGCCTGCGTTGTCGTTTTCCGCCGGGCACTCTTTGGGCCGGCGCAGCACGCAGAAACACCTAGATTGAAGATAAGCGCCTTTTGCCATTGACCGCGACGAACATAGAAGATGCCAAAACGTCTTGCAATTCCGGCCGAATGGAAGGAGATATCTGCTCAAAACTTTCTGTGCAGGTGCAGACAGTGGCACTCGACATGCCTGCGTTGTCGTTTTCCGCCGGGCACTCTTTGGGCCGGCGCAGAACGCAGAAACACCTAGATTGAAGATAAGCGCCTTTTGCCATTGACCGCGACGAACATAGAAGATGCACAAACGTCTTGCAATTCCGGCCGAATGGAAGGAGATATCTGCTCAAAACTTTCTGTGCAGGTGCAGACAGTGGCACCCGACATGCCTGCGTTGTCGTTTTCCGCCGGGCACTCTTTGGGACGGAGCAGCACGCAGAAACACCTAGATTGATGATAAGCTCCTTTTGTCATTGACCGCGACGAACATAGAAGATACACAAACTTCTTGCAATTCCGGCCGAATGGAAGGAGATATCTGCTCAAAACTTTCTGTGCAGGTGTAGACAGTGGCACCCGACATGCCTGCGTTGTCGTTTTCCGCCGGGCACTCTTTGGGCCGGCGCAGCACGCAGAAACACCTAGATTGAAGATAAGCGCCTTTTTGTCATTGACCGCGACCTACATTGAAGATGCACAATCTTCTTTCAATTCCGGCCGAACGGAAGGAGATATCTGCTCAAAACATTCTGTGCAGGTGCAGACAGTGGCACCCGACATGCCTGCGTTGTCGTTTTCCGCCGGGCAGTCTTTGGGCCGGCGCAGAACGCAGAAACACCTAGATTGAAGATAAGCGCCTTTTTGTCATTTACCGCGACCTACATTGAAGATGCACAATCTTCTTTCAATTCCCTCCGAACGGAAGGAGATATCTGCTCAAAACTTTCTGTGCAGGTGCAGACAGTGGCACTCGACATGCCTGCGTTGTCGTTTTCCGCCGGGCACTCTTTGGGCCGGCGCAGCACGCAGAAACACCTAGATTGAAGATAAGCGCCTTTTGCCATTGACCGCGACGAAAATAGAAGATGCACAAACGTCTTGCAATTCCGGCCGAATGGAAGGAGATATCTGCTCAAAACTTTCTGTGCAGGTGCAGACAGTGGCACCCGACATGCCTGCGTTGTCGTTTTCCGCCGGGCACTCTTTGGGCCGGAGCAGCATGCAGAAACACCTAGATTGAAGATAAGCGCCTTTTTGTCATTGACCGCGACCTACATTGCAGATGCACAAACGTTTTGCAATTCCGGCCGAACGAAAGAAGATATCTGCTCAAAACATACTGTGCAGGTGCAGACAGTGGCACCCGACATGCCTGCGTTGTCGTTTTCCGCCGGGCACTCTTTGGGCCGGCGCAGCACGCAGAAACACCTAGATTGAAGATAAGCGCCTTTTTGTCATTGACCGCGACCTACATTGAAGATGCACAATCTTCTTTCAATTCCGGCCGAACGGAAGGAGATATCTGCTCAAAACTTTCTGTGCAGGTGCAGACAGTGGCACCCGAAATGCCTGCGTTGTCGTTTTCCGCCGGGCACTCTTTGGGCCGGCGCAGCACGCAGAAACACCTAGATTGAAGATAAGCGCCTTTTGCCATTGACCGCGACGAACATAGAAGATGCACAAACGTCTTGCAATTCCGGCCGAATGGAAGGAGATATCTGCTCAAAACTTTCTGTGCAGGTGTAGACAGTGGCACCCGACATGCCTGCGTTGTCGTTTTCCGCCGGGCACTCTTTGGGCCGGCGCAGCACGCAGAAACACCTAGATTGAAGATAAGCGCCTTTTTGTCATTGACCGCGACCTACATTGAAGATGCACAATCTTCTTTCAATTCCGGCCGAACGGAAGGAGATATCTGCTCAAAACATTCTGTGCAGGTGCAGACAGTGGCACCCGACATGCCTGCGTTGTCGTTTTCCGCCGGGCACTCTTTGAGCCGGAGCAGCACGCAGAAACACCTACATTGAAGATAAGCGCCTTTTGCCATTGACCGCGACAAACATAGAAGATGCACAATCTTCTTTCAATTACGGCCGAACGGAAGGAGATATCTGCTCAAAACTTTCTGTGCAGGTGCAGACAGTGGCACCCGACATGCCTGCGTTGTCGTTTTCCGCCGGGCACTCTTTGGGCCGGCGCAGCACGCAGAAACACCTAGATTGAAGATAAGCGCCTTTTTGTTATTGACCGCGACCTACATTGAAGATGCACAATCTTCTTTCAATTCCGGCCGAACGGAAGGAGATATCTGCTCAAAACTTTCTGTGCAGGTGCAGACAGTGGCACTCGACATGCCTGCGTTGTCGTTTTCCGCCGGGCACTCTTTGGGCCGGCGCAGCACGCAGAAACACCTAGATTGAAGATAAGCGCCTTTTGCTATTGACCGCGACGAACATAGAAGATGCACAAACGTCTTGCAATTCCGGCCGAATGGAAGGAGATATCTGCTTAAAACTTTCTGTGCAGGTGCAGACAGTGGCACCCGACATGCCTGCGTTGTCGTTTTCCGCCGGGCACTCTTTGGGCCGGAGCAGCACGCAGAAACACCTAGATTGAAGATAAGCGCCTTTTGCCATTGACCGCGACGAACATAGAAGATGCACAAACGTCTTGCAATTCCGGCCGAATGGAAGGAGATATCTGCTCAAACCTTTCTGTGCAGGTGCAGACAGTGGCACCCGACATGCCTGCATTGTCGTTTTCAGCCGGGCACTCTTTGGGCCGGCGCAGCACGCAGAAACACCTAGATTGCAGATAAGGGCTTTTTGACATTGACCGCGACCAATATTGAAGATGCACGAACGTCTTGCAATTCCGGCCGAACGAAAGAAGATATCTGCTTAAAACTTTCTGTGCAGGTGCAGACAGTGGCACCCGACATGCCTGCGTTGTCGTTTTCCGCCGGGCACTCTTTGGGCCGGAGCAGCACGCAGAAACACCTAGATTGAAGATAAGCTCCTTTTGTCAT
Organism: Hyla sarda; assembly: GCF_029499605.1. NCBI lineage: Eukaryota > Metazoa > Chordata > Amphibia > Anura > Hylidae > Hyla > Hyla sarda. The sequence goes on from NW_026608653.1 coordinate 52,684, forward strand.
TGACCGCGACGAACATAGAAGATGCACAAACTTCTTGCAATTCCGGCCGAATGGAAGGAGATATCTGCTCAAAACTTTCTGTGCAGGTGTAGACAGTGGCACCCGACATGCCTGCGTTGTCGTTTTCCGCCGGGCACTCTTTGGGCCGGCGCAGCACGCAGAAACACCTAGATTGAAGATAAGCGCCTTTTTGTCATTGACCGCGACCTACATTGAAGATGCACAATCTTCTTTCAATTCCGGCCGAACGGAAGGAGATATTTGCTCAAAACATTCTGTGCAGGTGCAGACAGTGGCACCCGACATGCCTGCGTTGTCGTTTTCCGCCGGGCAGTCTTTGGGCCGGCGCAGCACGCAGAAACACCTAGATTGAAGATAAGCGCCTTTTTGTCATTGACCGCGACCTACATTGAAGATGCACAATCTTCTTTCAATTCCGGCCGAACGGAAGGAGATATCTGCTCAAAACTTTCTGTGCAGGTGCAGACAGTGGCACTCGACATGCCTGCGTTGTCGTTTTCCGCCGGGCACTCTTTGGGCCGGCGCAGCACGCAGAAACACCTAGATTGAAGATAAGCGCCTTTTGCCATTGACCGCGACGAAAATAGATGCACAAACGTCTTGCAATTCCGGCCGAATGGAAGGAGATATCTGCTCAAAACTTTCTGTGCAGGTGCAGACAGTGGCACCCGACATGCCTGCGTTGTCGTTTTCCGCCGGGCACTCTTTGGGCCGGAGCAGCACGCAGAAACACCTAGATTGAAGATAAGCGCCTTTTTGTCATTGACCGCGACCTACATTGCAGATGCACAAACGTCTTGCAATTCCGGCCGAACGAAAGAAGATATCTGCTCAAAACATACTGTGCAGGTGCAGACAGTGGCACCCGACATGCCTGCGTTGTCGTTTTCCGCCGGGCACTCTTTGGGCCGGCGCAGCACGCAGAAACACCTAGATTGAAGATAAGCGCCTTTTTGTCATTGACCGCGACCTACATTGAAGATGCACAATCTTCTTTCAATTCCGGCCGAACGGAAGGAGATATCTGCTCAAAACTTTCTGTGCAGGTGCAGACAGTGGCACCCGACATGCCTGCGTTGTCGTTTTCCGCCGGGCACTCTTTGGGCCGGAGCAGCACGCAGAAACACCTAGATTGAAGATAAGCTCCTTTTGTCATTGACCGCGACGAACATAGAAGATGCACAAACTTCTTGCAATTCCGGCCGAATGGAAGGAGATATCTGCTCAAAACATTCTGTGCAGGTGCAGACAGTGGCACTCGACATGGCTGCGTTGTCGTTTTCTGCCGGGCACTCTTTGGGCCGGCGCAGCACGCAGAAACACCTAGATTGAAGATAAGCGCCTTTTGCCATTGACCGCGACGAAAATAGAAGATGCACAAACGTCTTGCAATTCCGGCCGAATGGAAGGAGATATCTGCTCAAAACTTTCTGTGCAGGTGCAGACAGTGGCACCCGACATGCCTGCGTTGTCGTTTTCCGCCGGGCACTCTTTGGGCCGGAGCAGCACGCAGAAACACCTAGATTGAAGATAAGCGCCTTTTTGTCATTGACCGCGACCTACATTGCAGATGCACAAACGTCTTGCAATTCCGGCCGAACGAAAGAAGATATCTGCTCAAAACATACTGTGCAGGTGCAGACAGTGGCACCCGACATGCCTGCGTTGTCGTTTTCCGCCGGGCACTCTTTGGGCCGGCGCAGCACGCAGAAACACCTAGATTGAAGATAAGCGCCTTTTTGTCATTGACCGCGACCTACATTGAAGATGCACAATCTTCTTTCAATTCCGGCCGAACGGAAGGAGATATCTGCTCAAAACATTCTGTGCAGGTGCAGACAGTGGCACCCGACATGCCTGCGTTGTCGTTTTCCGCCGGGCACTCTTTGGGCCGGAGCAGCACGCAGAAACACCTAGATTGAAGATAAGCGCCTTTTTGTCATTGTCCGCGACCTACATTGAAGATGCACAATCTTCTTTCAATTCCGGCCGAACGGGAGGAGATATCTGCTCAAAACTTTCTTTGCAGGTGCAGACAGTGGCACCCGACATGCCTGCGTTGTCGTTTTCCGCCGGGCACTCTTTGGGCCGGCGCAGCACGCAGAAACACCTAGATTGAAGATAAGCGCCTTTTGCCATTGACCGCGACGAACATAGAAGATGCCAAAACGTCTTGCAATTCCGGCCGAATGGAAGGAGATATCTGCTCAAAACTTTCTGTGCAGGTGCAGACAGTGGCACTCGACATGCCTGTGTTGTCGTTTTCCGCCGGGCACTCTTTGGGCCGGCGCAGAACGCAGAAACACCTAGATTGAAGATAAGCGCCTTTTGCCATTGACCGCGACGAACATAGAAGATGCACAAACGTCTTGCAATTCCGGCCGAATGGAAGGAGATATCTGCTCAAAACTTTCTGTGCAGGTGCAGACAGTGGCACCCGACATGCCTGCGTTGTCGTTTTCCGCCGGGCACTCTTTGGGCCGGCGCAGCACGCAGAAACACCTAGATTGAAGATAAGCGCCTTTTTGTCATTGACCGCGACCTACATTGAAGATGCACAATCTTCTTTCAATTACGGCCGAACGGAAGGAGATATCTGCTCAAAACATTCTGTGCATTTTCAGACAGTGGCACCCGACATGCCTGCGTTGTCGTTTTCGGCCGGGCAGTCTTTGGGCCGGCGCAGAATGCAGAAACACCTAGATTGAAGATAAGCGCCTTTTTGTCATTGACCGCGACCTACATTGAAGATGCACAAACTTCTTTCAATTCCGGCCGAACGGAAGGAGATATCTGCTCAAAACTTTCTGTGCAGGTGCAGACAGTGGCACTCGACATGCCTGCGTTGTCGTTTTCCGCCGGGCACTCTTTGGGCCGGCGCAGCACGCAGAAACACCTAGATTGAAGATAAGCGCCTTTTGCCATTGACCGCGACGAAAATAGAAGATGCACAAACGTCTTGCAATTCCGGCCGAATGGAAGGAGATATCTGCTCAAAACTTTCTGTGCAGGTGCAGACAGTGGCACCCGACATGCCTGCGTTGTCGTTTTCCGCCGGGCACTCTTTGGGCCGGAGCAGCACGCAGAAACACCTAGATTGAAGATAAGCGCCTTTTTGTCATTGACCGCGACGAACATTGCAGATGCACAAACGTCTTGCAATTCCGGCCGAACGAAAGAAGATATCTGCTCAAAACATACTGTGCAGGTGCAGACAGTGGCACCCGACATGCCTGCGTTGTCGTTTTCCGCCGGGCACTCTTTGGGCCGGCGCAGCACGCAGAAACACCTAGATTGAAGATAAGCGCCTTTTTGTCATTGTCCGCGACCTACATTGAAGATGCACAATCTTCTTTCAATTCCGGCCGAACGGAAGGAGATATCTGCTCAAAACTTTCTGTGCAGGTGCAGACAGTGGCACCCGACATGCCTGCGTTGTCGTTTTCCGCCGGGCACTCTTTGGGCCGGCGCAGCACGCAGAAACACCTAGATTGAAGATAAGCGCCTTTTTGTCATTGACCGCGACCTACATTGAAGATGCACAATCTTCTTTCAATTCCGGCCGAACAGAAGGAGATATCTGCTCAAAACTTTCTGTGCAGGTGCAGACAGTGGCACTCGACATGCCTGCGTTGTCGTTATCCGCCGGGCACTCTTTGGGCCGGCGCAGCACGCAGAAACACCTAGATTGAAGATAAGCGCCTTTTGCCATTGACCGCGACGAAAATAGAAGATGCACAAACGTCTTGCAATTCCGGCCGAATGGAAGGAGATATCTGCTCAAAACTTTCTGTGCAGGTGCAGACAGTGGCACCCGACATGCCTGCGTTGTCGTTTTCCGCCGGGCACTCTTTGAGCCGGAGCAGCACGCAGAAACACCTACATTGAAGATAAGCGCCTTTTGCCATTGACCGCGACAAACATAGAAGATGCACAATCTTCTTTCAATTACGGCCGAACGGAAGGAGATATCTGCTCAAAACATTCTGTGCATTTTCAGACAGTGGCACCCGACATGCCTGCGTTGTCGTTTTCGGCCGGGCAGTCTTTGGGCCGGCGCAGAATGCAGAAACACCTAGATTGAAGATAAGCGCCTTTTTGTCATTGACCGCGACCTACATTGAAGATGCACAAACTTCTTTCAATTCCGGCCGAACGGAAGGAGATATCTGCTCAAAACATTCTGAGCAGGTGCAGACAGTGGCACCCGACATGCCTGCGTTGTCGTTTTCCGCCGGGCACTCTTTGGGCCGGCGCAGCACGCAGAAACACCTAGATTGAAGATAAGCGCCTTTTTGTTATTGACCGCGACCTACATTGAAGATGCACAATCTTCTTTCAATTCCGGCCGAACGGAAGGAGATATCTGCTAAAATCTTTCTGTGCAGGTGCAGACAGTGGCACCCGACATGCCTGCGTTGTCGTTTTCCGCCGGGCACTCTTTGGGCCGGAGCAGCACGCAGAAACACCTAGATTGAAGATAAGCTCCTTTTGTCATTGACCGCGACGAACATAGAAGATACACAAACTTCTTGCAATTCCGGCCGAATGGAAGGAGATATCTGCTCAAAACTTTCTGTGCAGGTGTAGACAGTGGCACCCGACATGCCTGCGTTGTCGTTTTCCGCCGGGCACTCTTTGGGCCGGCGCAGCACGCAGAAACACCTAGATTGAAGATAAGCGCCTTTTGCCATTGACCGCGACGAACATAGAAGATGCACAAACGTCTTGCAATTCCGGCCGAATGGAAGGAGATATCTGCTCAAAACTTTCTGTGCAGGTGCAGACAGTGGCACTCGACATGCCTGCGTTGTCGTTTTCCGCCGGGCACTCTTTGGGCCGGCGCAGCACGCAGAAACACCTAGATTGAAGATAAGCGCCTTTTTGTCATTGACCGCGACCTACATTGAAGATGCACAATCTTCTTGCAATTCCGGCCGAATGGAAGGAGATATCTGCTCAAAACTTTCTGTGCAGGTGCAGACAGTGGCACCCGACATGCCTGCGTTGTCGTTTTCCGCCGGGCAGTCTTTGGGCCGGCGCAGCACGCAGAAACACCTAGATTGAAGATAAGCGCCTTTTTGTCATTGACCGAGACCTACATTGAAGATGCACAATCTTCTTTCAATTCCGGCCGAACGGAAGGAGATATCTGCTCAAAACTTTCTGTGCAGGTGCAGACAGTGGCACTCGACATGCCTGCGTTGTTGTTTTCCGCCGGGCACTCTTTGGGCCGGCGCAGCACGCAGAAACACCTAGATTGAAGATAAGCGCCTTTTGCCATTGACCGCGACGAACATAGAAGATGCACAAACGTCTTGCAATTCCGGCCGAATGGAAGGAGATATCTGCTCAAAACTTTCTGTGCAGGTGCAGACAGTGGCACTCGACATGCCTGCGTTGTCGTTTTCCGCCGGGCACTCTTTGGGCCGGCGCAGCACGCAGAAACACCTAGATTGAAGATAAGCGCCTTTTGCCATTGACCACGACGAACATAGAAGATGCACAAACGTCTTGCAATTCCGGCCGAATGGAAGGAGATATCTGCTCAAAACTTTCTGTGCAGGTGCAGACAGTGGCACCCGACATGCCTGCGTTGTCGTTTTCCACCGGGCACTCTTTGGGCTGGAGCAGCACGCAGAAACACCTAGATTGAAGATAAGCTCCTTTTGTCATTGACCGCGACGAACATAGAAGATGCACAAACTTCTTGCAATTCCGGCCGAATGGAAGGAGATATCTGCTCAAAACTTTCTGTGCAGGTGTAGACAGTGGCACCCGACATGCCTGCGTTGTCGTTTTCCGCCGGGCACTCTTTGGGCCGGCGCAGCACGCAGAAACACCTAGATTGAAGATAAGCGCCTTTTTGTCATTGACCGCGACCTACATTGAAGATGCACAATCTTCTTTCAATTCCGGCCGAACGGAAGGAGATATCTGCTCAAAACATTCTGTGCAGGT